>NC_143584.1:78321209-78480819 GCF_048544385.1 Mastigoproctus giganteus | reverse complement strand
CAGCTGATTATTTGGGAAAATCTCAAAAAAACAGAACCCAATCGATAAAATAGCGAGGGTTTACTTCGCTTAATTCGGACAACATGCTGTTTAATCGAGCAGGAGACCGCTCAGCATGTGAAATTACCTACGACTTGTCTCCGACCATACCACGTGGTTCGTCAGATTTCTGGAGGTCACAACCATAAAACAATAAAAACAATTCGAGTCACTCTGTTTATTAGGCTTTTCTGTTAGTGCAATATAACATAAACGGATAATGAACTCAATCTCATTGAATTTGCGATAAAACCGACAGCTGAATTCTGTGGGTTATTATGGTAAATGTGTTTACACTTCCATGGAATCCCCAATCATATAAAAAAAATAATTTTCAGAATCTTCTCTCAATCCTATTTTAAAGCTCATAACTTGTTGCTCCGTTCTTACTTGCACATATCAGTCACTGCAATTTTTGTGTGCCGTGTTAGCATTAGCATTAGTAGAGGCATATGATGCAAGAAAGCAAGCTTATCAGCATCAGCCAAAAAAAAAAACAAAAAAAAGCACAACCACTACTCCATTTCACATCTCCATTCATTCGAAATACCTGTCCAGCTGAGCTTTAAATTTGTTTAGGCCATCAAACATCAACACAAGTATGGAAGTCTATTCCACAAACCAACTGCCCGCTGGCTAAAGGCAAATTTCCGCACCTTCACGAATCCTACCTTTCTCAATTTGAATTTATGCCCTCTCAGGTGATTATTCTGAGCAAGAGGAAGATCCCATCGGCATTGAGCATGCTCAAGCCATTCAAAGCCTATACACCTCTATCAGATCACCTAGCCGATGCCGTAGTCTCCAGACTCTGTAATTTACAAAACTTAAGCCTTTCTTCGTAAGAGCGAACCCTTTGTTCCATTCACTATCTTTTGCCCTCCTCTGTACTCGTTCCAGCAGCTCTACATCCTTCTTGAAATGAGGGTCTCCAGACCTGTATACAGTATCGTAGGTGTGGCCTGACTTATACAAGGGAATAATCAAATCCCTATCCCTGCTAGAAAAATTCCTGTATATCATTGACAAGACACCATGAGCTACTCTTGCAGCTCGTCTGCACTGCTCAGAGAACTTCATATCTGCCTGCACAATTACCCCCAGGTCCTTTTCATTCTCTACCACTGTCAGCGTAGTACCACAGAGTTGATACGTTGATCTGGGGTTACTGTTTCCCATATGTAGTACTTTACATTTCTCAATGTTAAACTTCATTTGCCACCTCTCAGCCCATCTGCTCAACCTTTCCAGATCCTGTTGCAGCAGCATAGCATCAGTAGTGTCCTTAACAACCCTACCAACCTTTGTATCGTCTGTAAACTTGGACATTAAGCTTGATATACCATCATCTATATCATTAATAAATACAGAAAACATCAATGGACCCAACACTGAACCCTGAGGAACTCCACCAATAACATTAGTCCACGTTGAGCAGTGTCCATTGATTACCACTCTCTGTCTTCTGCCTCTTAACCATCCCTTTATCCATAGCAGCAATTTGCCTCCAATGCCACACTGCTCCAATTTGTGCAGCAGTCTTCCATGTGCAACAGTATCAAAAGCCTTTCTAAGATCCAAATATATAATATCAAAGTTATTCCCTGCATCCAGTTCTTTTGTAACTACATCATAGCATCCAATCAAATTGGTCAGACAAGACCTGCCTTTAACAAAACCATGCTGTGTCTGAGCTATAACTGAATTCTTGTCCAGATGATCCTGCAGTGCTTCTTTAACCAGTGCCTCCATTAATTTTCCTGGAACCGAAGTTAAACTAACAGGTCTATAATTACTTGTGTCAGCCTTTGATCCTCCTTTGTGAATTGGGGTTACATTTGCACATCTCCAGTCTATGGGTACCTCCCCTGAGTCCAAAGAAGCTCTCATAATTATGGCTAGGGGTTTGCTTACTTCCTTTGCTGCCTCCTTTAATATAACTGGATAGATCCCATCCACCCCGGGTGTCTTTTTTATGTTTATCCTCAACAATTTCTCCTCCACTTTACTCTCAGTTATTACAAGATTATCTAGCTTACTCTCAGAGTTGAATACACCTCTGGCATTCCCCCTCCCTGAATAACTCCTCATGTGTGAATGTAGATGCAAAATACTCGTTTAGATTGTTAGCCACCTGAGCAGGATCCTCAACTGTTGAACCATCAACATCCAGTGGACCAATCTGATTCATCCCTTTCCTTCTTGAGTTTAAATAGGTAAAGAACTCTTTTCTGTTTTTCTTTGCATCCTTTGCCAAGGATTTCTCATAATCTGCCTTTGCCTGCCTAATCTCCTTTGTGACTTGGTTACAGACCAACTTATCTATCATAGGCTTCCATGTCACCCATTAATTTGTATGTATCCCATGCATTTTTCTTCTCTGCCATATGTCTCATTAGTTCATCTGACAACCATTTAGGCCTGAACCTTGAACAATATTTCTTGGTTGGTATGTAAAGCCTGGTAGCTTCCAAGATTAGTTCCTTGAATTCTTCCCATTTTGAATTTGCTGTTGGTAACATCATCAGTTGGTCCCACTGTATAGAATTTAAATACTGTCTCAGCCCATCACAGTCGCCTTTATGAAAGCAAAAACTCTTACCTTTACCTCTGATGGCAGTTACCTCCTTGAGTACATCCCACTTCAGCACACTGTGATCACTGCCACCTAGTGGTTCCTTTATCTGCAGATTCTTAATGCATGAAGAATCACTACTGATAATCAGATCAAGAGTATTACTCCCTCTAGTTGCCTCCCGAACATGCTGGTGTAGAAAACAATCATCCAATAAATCCACAAAAGCCTTGCTAGTGTGTGAGTGACCAGCCCCCAAATTCCAGTCAATATCTGGGAAATTAAAATCCCCCATTATAAGACTCTCTGATTTACTGGCCCACTCTATTTCCCCGTAGTTTCTTATTATACTCATCAGTGTCATTAGGCCTATAGCACACTCCTACTCTCAATTTTGATCTCCCAATGACTCCATTAACCAGTGACCATTATTTTCCCCGGAAAAGAAGTTAAACTAAGAGGTCAATAATTATTTGTGTCCCTTTTTGCACCCTCTTTGTGAATTGGGAATACATTTGCATATCTCCAGTCCATGGGGATCTCTCTGACACTAAAGATGATCCCATAATTATGTCTAAGGGTTTGCTTACTTCCCTTGTCGCCTCCTTCAACATAACTGGATAGATTCCATCTGCCCGAGATGCCTTTTTTAGGTTTAACTTCAACAATTTCTCATACACTTTGTTCTGAGTTATTACAAAATCACTTAGCTTCCAATTAGAGTTTGATAAACTTCTGGCATTCTCCTCCTTGAATAACTCATGTGTGAATGTAGATGCAAAATACTCATTCAGTTTATCAGCTACCTAATCAGGATCATCAATAGTCAAACCATATATGATAAGTGGACCAATCTGATTCATCCCCTTCCTTCTAGAGTTTACATAAGTAAAGAACTCTTTGCTTTTTTTCTTTGCATCATTTGCCAAATATTTCTCATAATCTGCTGCCTCTGCCTGCCTAACCTCCTTTGTGGCTTGATTACAGACTATCTTATATCTGTCGTAGGCTTTTATGTCGCCTGATAATTTATATGCATCCCATGCATTTTTCTTCTCTGCCACAAGCCTCAATTCATCTGACATCCATATCCATTTAGGACTGAATCTTGAACAGTATTTCTTATATGAAAAGCCTAGTAGCCTCGAAGATTGTCCCTGAAGGCTTCCCATTTAGAATTCACCATTGGTAACATCATCAGTTGATCCCACTGTATGAAATTTAAAAACTGTCAGAGAACACTGTAGTCACCTTTACGAAAACAAAAACCCTTCCCTTCACCCTTGATGGTAGTTACATCTTTAAGTAAATCCCACAACAGTACACTGTGATTACTGCCAACTAGTGATTCCTTTATCTGCAAATTCTTAATGAATGAATAATCACACATTTGTGTGATTAAAATTCATCAAATTTATTTACTATACTTCTAGCATTGGTGTACATGCAAGTATACATGCACCTGTTCTTACTCTTAGTTACCCTAATACAGCCCATGTATTTACTTTTTCCATGATGACTCCCTGCAGCTCTTGAAACCTCCAGCAACTTGCTCTCTAGTCTCCTGTTCATTACAATAGAAGCAGTGCAAGAATCACTTTCTCCTCTGCCTGAAGCTACTGTTAATCTTTTAGTCTGTGAATCTCCCAAGCTAGCAGTTTTCCGACCTACCTAACTCTGCCTCGATAGCAACAGCAAATATTCTTTCACCCTTTCTATTTAAGTGTATCCCATCCCTGTAGAAGCAGTCTCTCCTGTTAACAATCCAGACCAGGCTGAGAAAAATTCTACCCCTTGAGCCTTGCACAATCTCTCCAGGGCCGAATTGATCGACAAGGCTCTCATCATATACTCCCTCCTATCGTGTCTGGGCAGAGACACAAAATGTGTTTTGGCCTTTAAGTAATCAAAAATCTGCTTTGCATGTTCGCAAATATATTGTCCAGGAACTGTATCACCCTTCATTTGTTTTTCTTTTATCAACAGCAACAAAAGCCTTTATATTTCTACAATCAGTTCTTTTTTTTTTTTGGACTGTGTTAGATTCGTGACTTAGTTTAATTTTTTTTAGGTTTTCTTTTGTTTCACTATGGTAGAAATGGTTGAACTGGAAAAAGCCATATTCACACATGAACTAATTTTAGCACTATCATCATGTTTTTTCAACATTTCTTGTTTAATTTTAATTTTAATTTCCTTCTTACTGTTTTCTTTAGGGACCATATTTATCAGTTTACACAACATTGTATGTATATGAATTCAATACACTAAATTTATGTAAATAAGCACAACATGAAAAAATCACTTCAACTAAAGGATGCAAAAACAAAACATGCAGTCAACACATTTAAAAATGCTGCTATTGGCTGAGAGGAAGGACCACGTGGTCCAGTCGGAGACAATCATAAGCCCATTGTAAAGTGAAATAAGTAAGTGCTGGTTAATATGATCACTGTTTAGTAGAATCAGCTGCTTTATAGAATTAAATTTGAAAAAACCAATTTAAATCATTAAAATGCGCTATACTTTCATTGTTATCGTATGTTCGGTTATAAGAATCAAATTTGAATGCCTTTGTGATATTTTTCTAAAGCACATTTTTGGAGGTCACTACCAAAAAAAAAATAAAAACAATTTGCAGTTTCCAATTTATCAGGCTTTCCTGTTAGTGCAATCTATTATAAATGGGTAGTAAACTCAATCTTATTGCATTTTTGATAATACCAATAGCTGGAATTCTGTAGAATGTGTTTTCCCTTTCATGAAATCTTCAATCATATAAAAATGCGCTATACTTTCATTGTTATCGTATGTTCGGTTATAAGAATCAAATTTGAATGCCTTTGTGATATTTTTCTAAAGCACATTTTTGGAGGTCACTACCAAAAAAAAAAATAAAAACAATTTGCAGTTTCCAATTTATCAGGCTTTCCTGTTAGTGCAATCTATTATACATGGGTAGTAAACTCAATCTTATTGCATTTTTGATAATACCAAAAGCTGGAATTCTGTGGAATGTGTTTTCCCTTTCATGAAATCTTCAATCATATAAAATCTTCATTCTTCTCTTCATTCCTATTTTTTAAGCTTCATAAACGTGTTACTCCGTATCTCACTTGCACATATCGCGTTAGTTGCAATTTGTGCATTCCATGTTCTTTGTTACTGACTGCTTATCTTTTTTACTGTTTTAAATTTTGCAACCCAAAAAAAAAAAATGTCAGTGAACAGAAATATCAATTAGTCAGTAAGTACATATTACAGTATTAATTAGGCTATGTACGTAAGGTAAATTTATTTTTATTTTGCTAACTTGTGGAAAATATTCTTCCAATTTATCATTTAATTTTGTTAATTGGTAAGGCAATAAAATGTAAATTTATGCTTTATATCTTTACTTTTATAGCCTGTGGATAATATTCCTCCTATTTTTGCTTATTTGAATTGCTGTTTAATAGAATTAAAATTCAATTTGCAAACGTCATCACAATTACCAGTGCTTACTTCATATCAAATAGTGGACAGTATTTTATTATGCAGAGTCCATCATAGAATGATTTGATCATACAGCGAACCAATGTACTTTGACCTTACTAATAAATACTAACATCAAGGGTGTGATAGCAGCAGACACTTTTTTTGATAGAAATAAGATGGGACTGAGTTTAAAGAGGGGTGAGGTTATTTACATTTTCTTCACCAGACTGGAGAATTATCTGGAGATTATCATTTAAGGAATTATTTATGTACATTTGAGAAGTTATTCTGAAGATATCAAGTGATTTATAAGTGCCAGGATGCGGAATTTTGAGCTCACACTTAAGGTTTAAATTTAGGTTTCACAATTAAGGTTTTTAAATTTTTAACATTTTTTTTTACCCATCATCTCAGTTCAACACATTACTCTAAGCTTATATTTCTTTTTAATTTACTTCAAATGCATATACATATATTGTTTTGGGTGATGCATAAAAAGTCCACATCCTTAACATATTAAATTGTGTTTGTGTTGGCACCTGATTTCCTTGCACTCCTTATGATGTAAGCAGTGCAAGGAAATCAGGTGCCAACTCGGCATTGTTATGGACGTATATGAGAGCTTGAAGGACAGGGTGGATGCACTTGAAGGATTTAAACTGAGGGGGGCCCATCAAGCTCTCAGCTGCCCACATCAATGCCAGAGCTTGCACTTGAACATCATGCAACACAGAGGCAACAACTAAAGCAGAATGCGCTGGTCCCAAAGGAACCAGTTGTTGTAGGTGACTCTATTGTCAAGGAAACTGTGAACATATTGTGCAAAAAGATTAGATGGAACAGGACCAGGGTATGTCTGCCAGGGGCAAAGGTTGATGACGTTGTAGGGCAGATATCATCCTTTAAGGGCACAAAGGGTGATATTGTTGTAGGCAATAATGATATTAAGAGTAGGACACCGGCAGAATTACTTAACAAGTACAAGACAATGCTGAAAAAAAAGCCGTGAATTAGGGTTTAAATTGAAAGCGTCTGCAATTCTGCCCAGACAGGATAGGAGGGAGTATATGATGAGAGCCTTGTCGATCAATTCGGCCCTGGAGAGATACAAGGCTCAGGGGGTAGAATTTTTCTCAGCCAGGTCTGTGCTTGTTAACAGGAGAGACTGCTTCTACAGAGATGGGATACACTTAAATAGAAAGGGTGCAAGAATATTTGCTGATTCTATCGAGGCAGAGTTAGGTCGGAAAACTGCTAGCTTGGGGGGGGGGGGATACACGAACTAATAGATTAACAGTAGCCACTGGCAGAGATAAAAGTGATTCTTGCACTTCTATTGAAATGCAATTGAGCAGCAGCCTGGAAAGCAAGGTAATGGGAAATTCCAGGACTGCTGGGAGGTCATAGTGGAACAAGTAAATACATGGGCTGTGTTAGGGTAACTAAGAGTAGAAACAGGTGCATGTATACTTGCATGTACACCACTGCTAGGAGTATAGTTAATAAATTCGATGAGCTTAAAGTGCTAGTCAAGATATCAAAGGCAGATATTGTTGGGATATCAGAGACATGGTGTAACACAGACATAAGCAGTGCAGAACTTGGGGAGTACAATGTGTACAGAAAGGATAGACAGGACAGGAAGGGAGGAGGGGTTATGCTGGTAGTTAAGAAACACATAAAATCTAAGGAAGCATACAATTGATGTTGGTGGGCAATGCAATGTTGAGTCTGTTTGGTGTGACATAAGCACTGTGAAAGGAAAAATGAGAGTAGGTGTGTGTTATCGGCCTAATGAATCTGATGAGTATAATGAGCAATTGTACAGAGAAATAGAGTAGGCCAGTAAATTAGAGTGTCTTATAATAGGGGATTTTAATTTCCTGGATACTGACTGGAATTTTTTGGTTGGTAACTCACACACTAGCAAGGCTTTTGTGGATTTATTGGATGATTGTTTTCTACAGCAGCATGTGTCTGAGGCAACTGGAGGGAGTAATACTCTTGATCTGATTATCAGTAATGATTCTTCATACATCAAGAATCTGCAGAGGAAGGAAAAAGTACTACATATGGAAAACAGCAACCCCAGAGCAACATATCAACTCTGTGGTACTACATTTACAGTGGTTAGAGAATGAAAGGGACCTGGGGGTGGTTGTGCAGGCAGATATGAAGTTTTCTGAACAGTGCAGACGGGCTGCAAGAGTAGCTCATGGTGTATTGTCAATGATATATAGGAATTTTTCTAGCAGGGATAAGGAGGTGATTATTCCCTTGTATAAGGCAATGGTCAGACCGCACCTAGAGGTATACAGGTCTGGAGGCCTCATTTCAAAAAGGATGTAGAGATGCTGGAACGAGTACAGAGAAGGGCAACAAGATTAGTGAATGGAACAATGGGGTGCTCTTACGAAGAAAGGCTTACGTTTTGCAAATTACAGTGTCTGGAGACTAGGCACCGGCGAGGTGATCTGATAGAGGTGTATAAAGCCTTGAATGGTTTGAGCATGCTCAATGCTGATGGGATTCTTCCTCTTGCTCAGAATAATCACCTGAGAGGGCATAAATTCAAATTGAGGAAAGATAAATGTAGGATAGATGTGAGGAAATTTGCCTTTAGCCAGCGGGTGGTTGGTTGGTTGCTGGAATAGACTTCCAAACCTTGTCGTGGAAGTTGATAGCCTAAATAAGTTTAAGGCTCAGCTGGGCAGGTATTTCTAACAAACAGAGGGGTGAAGTGGAAGTGGTTATTTTTTATTTATTTATTTATTTTTATTTATTTTTTTTTTTATTTTTTTTTTTTTTTTGGCTGATGCTGCATAAGCTTGCTTTCTTGCATCAAATGCCTCTACTAATGCTAATGCTAAGGAACCACTAGGTGCCAGTTATCACAGTGTGCTGAGGTGGGATTTACTCAAAGAGGTAACTACCATCAAGGGTAAAGGGAAGGGTTTTTGCTTTTGTAAAGGTGACTACAGTGGTCTGAGACAGTATTTCAATTCTATACGGTGGAACAAACTGATGATGTCACCAACAGCAAATTCAAAATGGGAAGCATTCAAAGAATTAATCTTGGAAGCTAGTAGGCTTTTCATACCAACAAAGAAATATTGTTCAAGATTTAGGTCTAAATGGATGTCAGATGAACTAATTAGACATGTGACAGAGAGGAAAAATGTATGGGATACATATAAATTAACATGTGACACAGATGCCTATGATAGATATAAGCTGGTCTGTAACCAATTTACAAAGGAGATTAGGCAGGCAAAGGCAGATTACGAGAAATCTTTGGCAAAGGATGCAAAGAAGGGGATGAATCAGATTGGTCCACTTGATATCGATGGCTCAACTGTTGATGATCCTGCTCAGGTAGCTAACAAACTAAATGAATATTTTGCATCGACATTCACACATGAGGAGTTATTCAGGGAGGGGTATGCCAGAGGTGTATTCAGATCTGGCAGTAAGCTAAATAATCTTGTAATAACTGAGAGTAAAGTGGAGGCAAAATTGTGGAAGATAAACACAAGAAAGGCTGATGCTATATAAGCTTGCTTTCTTGCATCATGTGCCTTTGCTAATGCTAGTCTTAGTCATGTTCGTTAGTATATATTTAAGTTCAGCTAGTGATTTTGTAAGTTACGACTTACTATTCATACCGCTATTGTATTGGTGTTTTGGCATGAATATGGTAGCACATAACAAGTAATGCAGAGGAATAGTTGGGTTTTAATTGTGATAAATAAGTAAAAATCTCGAAGGTTCTAATCACTTGTTAGGCATGTATCATTTTTATGTTTAGCTAAGGATTTTCACTTTTTAGCAAGGATAAAACTAAGTTAACATTACAATCATTACGGTATAGCAGAACACAGCAGTTACCTAACTGTGCATTACACAGTTAGGTAACCACTGTGTTATGCCATGGCAAACTCATAGGGGCGCTGCAGGATATTTTAAATTTCAAGAGAAACACAGTGATACTCGACATCTGTAGGACACCATGCAAACTACTAGCTCAAGACAGTTCCCAGTTTCAACATTACTTATTAAGTTATTTGTACCTAACTACTTAATAAACGGAACTGTTAGATATATATTCTGCCTAGGGGCACTATAAAAAAATTACTGATACACTAAGGGCACTGTGAACCAAGAAAGTTTGGGAACCTCCAGCATAACATCTATCTTGAACGTGATAGCATCAGGTATAACGTAAAACTAGATAATAATAGTATTCACCATACCGTGCAAGGAAGCCACAGGCTTTTTCTACACTGGCAAATAAAAAAAAATCCAATCAAGTCGAAAAGAAAACATAAATTATATGCTTCCCTCCTCACACAGGGAAGTATCCAGTTCACTTCTGAATTTATTCAAACTGTCATCCCCAAATACCTGTGAGGGCAACTTGTTCCAGATATCAATGACTTGCTGGCTAAAAGAAAACTTCCTATAATCTAATCTAAACCTCAAGCCCTATAATTTGAATTTATGACCCTAGTTGAGGAATTGTTTAGAATATACAGTTAATTGTGAAGCAGCTCCAGGGATTTCCCCCAACTATGCAATTGTTCATAACAGTGAGAATTCCACTTTTGTTCATTTTACTAATCCCTCTCAAAGCCTTATAAACCTCAATTAGGCCACCTCTGACATGCCTGGCTGCCAAGCTCTGTAGCCCACATAATCAGTCTTTCCTCATACAGTTATCCTTCTGCCGATCTCAGCATTTGAGTTGCCCATCTTTGGGCCTTTTCAAGAAGTTCAATGTCTTTTTTCACATTAGGTCTCCATACTTCAACACAGTATTCCAAATGTCTTATAATTGACTTATACAGTGAGATTATGACCTCCCTATCTCTGCATGATAGCATTCAATAAATCATTGAACCGACACCATGGGCTTTCCTGGCTGCCTGTTTATACTGTTCAGAAAACTTCATATATGCCTGTATTGTAACTCTCAGATCCCTTTCCTCCTCCACTGTTTTCAATTCAACCCCACCAACTGTATAATTTATTTGTTATTTTCACTTTCATTGCTATTCCCCAAATGTGTTAAACCTCACATTCAACAGCACATCTGGTGAGTATGGGCTTGGCAAACCCAGGGTCCTGAGCTGGATATCATCATTCTTCTCTTTCTTGGTGATGCCTTCTACTTCTCTCTCTCTCTCTCTCTCACACACACACACACACACACACACACACACACACACACACACACACACACACACACACACACACACACACACACACACACACACACAGGGGGTAACTCGGGAATTTTTTTTTGGCTGGTGCAGCATAAGCCTCAGGCTGCCTTGTACCATATGGCTAATAATAATAATAATAATAATAATAATAATAGCTGCCACTTCTCTGGCCATCTTTGCAGTCTGTTCAAGTCATCCTGAAGGAGCATTGCTTGCCACTGATCATTAACAACTCTGTCAATCATTATGTCATCTGCAAATTTTGACATCATGCCTTCTATCCCTTCTTCAATGTAATTTATGAAAATGAGACACAACAGTGGCCCAAGAACTGATCCTTAAGGGACCCCACTCCTGACTTTACACCAATCTGAAGAATATCGATTAATCATAACCCTCTGCCTTCTGCCCTGCAGCCCACCCTAAAATCCATCTTAGAATCTTACCAGTAATCTAACCTGTTCAAGCTTATACAGTAACCTATCACAAGGGTCCGAGTCAAATGTTTTGTCAGACCCACTGGTCTGTAGTAACCACCTTCATTTTCAGAACCACTTTTATGTATTGGCGATACATTGGCACTTCTCCAATCCAAAGGAATATCTCCTGAGTCCAAAGATGCCCTCATAATTAACTTCAATGGTTCAATACACTCCCTCATGCTCTCTCTCAAAACTAAAGGATATATGCCATCAACTCCGGGAATCTTACTTACCTTTATGCTCCAAAGTTGGCATAATACGTATCGCTACTTTCAGGAATCTATTAGCTTAGTGAAGTATTGTCAATTAATCAATTAAATTGATTAATTTTAATAATTTTCATTGTTAATCAATTAAATTGTATTTAAATGGAAATTATGTCCCAGAGTAGAGCAGCAAAGCAATGGGTACAAAGTACAGGAGTGCTGTGGCTTGAGGAAGAACTGAAGGGGGGGGTGTCTCCAACACATCATAGCCTAAAAAATGTGCAACTTGCTAAATATTTGCAGACCTTTCTAGAACAAAACATGATCCAGCAAAGGAGTATGTGTGTGCTAGGTGCAGAGAGTGTGAAGAAATTAGCCACCAATTCAGCATTCTGATGGGCATTTATGAGAGTTTGAAGAGTAGGGTAGATGCCTTTAAAGGAATTAAAATGGAGGGTCCATCATGCTCTCAGCTGCCCAATTTAATACCAGAGCTGACTCATGTGCATCAGAAAATGCAGCAGCATTCTTCAAGGCAGAATGCACTGGTTCCACAGAAGCTAGTTATTGTCAGTGATTCTATTGTCAGGGAAATGGGAAATATGTTGTGCAAGGATAGGTTGTTTGTTATTTGTTATTTGGTTTTTAGGAGCATTAGCAACTAAGGCCATATTGCTCCGGGGATATTCGGTGATCATTCCCTGACCTTTCAGCATCCTCCATATTTGGTGGCTCACAGGCTCGAACCCCGGTCTAATCAAGAAGCATGTGCTATGCACTGCTGCTCCTGCCCACCTGGCTACGGAGGCACCTCAAGGATAGGTGGAACAGGACCAGGGTACACCTGCCAGGTGCAAAAGTAGACAATGTCGTAGAGCAGATATCATATTTTAAGGCCACAAAAGGTAATAGTTTTACACAATGGCACTAATGTTATTAAGAGTAAGAGATCTGAGGACTTCTGTAACAAGTACAGGGTAATGTTGGGAAAAAGTTGTGAGTTAGGATTGAGTTTGAAAGTGTCCACAACTCTGCCCGGACATAATAGGAGGGAGTATATGTTGAGAGCATTGTCAATCGATTCGGCCATGAAGAGAATCTGCAAAGCTCATGGGGTAGAATATGTAGGAAGTTACTTGGACTTCCTCCATGTTACTTGGAGGAAGTCCAAGTAACGTGCATAGAGAGAGAGAGAGAGAGAGAGAGAGAGAGAGAGAGAGAGAGAGATTGGTTTGTTTTTTTTTTCAGGAGCATTAGCAACTATGGCCATATTGCTCCGGGATATGCGATGGTCATTCACTGACCTTTCCGCATCCTCCGTATTTGGTGGTGACGGGCTCGAACCCCGGTCTAATCAAGAAGCGTATGCTACGCACTGCTGCTCCTTCCCACCTGGCTACGGAGGCGCCTCAGAGAGAGAGAGAGGCAATAGAGAAGTCGCATTATGTCAAGGAAGAGATAGATATATTTCTGTGTTTAAGCCATATCCATAAATATCATCATTCCATATAACACATGGCGAGCTGGAGGTACTTATGCAGCAACAAGCAGACATATGGGCTGTATTAGGAATACTAAGAATAAAAACATAAGAGCAGGAATACTAAGAGTAACTTGCTTGTACACTAATGCTAGGAGTATAGCAAATAAATTTTAAAATAAAGCAAACAAAAGTAGCAAAGAATTCTTTGCTACCTTTGTTTGCATTACATTCTTTACATTCTTAGCCAAAGATTCCTCGTAAGCTGCTTTAGTTTGCCTAACCTCCTTATTGACTTGATTGCAGACTAGTTGCTACATACTGTAGGTTTCTGTGTTCCATACTAATTTATAATCATCCCATGCACTTTTCTCTGACACTGGTCTCAGCAATTCACGTGACATCCATTTAGATCTAAGCCTTAAACAATATCTCTTACTTGATATAAAAAATTTTGTATCTTCTACGATTACTTCACGAATGCTTCTTATTTAGAATTTGCAGTTGGTAACATCATCATTTCGTTCCACTGAAGGGAATTAAAAAGTTGTCTACAACCAATGTAGTCATCTTATAAATAAAAGCAAAATTCCTTCCTTTTACCCTTGACAGTATTTATATCTTTAAGTAGATCCCACACCAATATATTATGATCACTGCCACCTAGTCATTCCTTTATCTGGATATTCTTGATGCACGAAAAAGTAAAAGTAAAGCAGTACTCTTGATATGATAATCAGATCAAGAGTACTGCTTTCTCTCATTGCCTCTCTAACATGCTGGTGTAGTAAACAGTCATCCAATTAATCCAGAAAAGTCTTGCTACTGTATGAATATTAGTAGTAGCAAATAATACAAGGAAGCAAGCTTACACCAGCACCAGCCAAAAAAAAAAAAAAAGCTTCCCACATCATCTGCCTGTCCCCTCTAATAATTTGTCTAGTTCTTTAAATTTATAAGTTTATTCAAACCCACTGCCACAACACTGAATGGAAATTTGTTCCAATGATCAACTACCTGCTAGCTGAAGACAAATTACCACACAACTATACTGCAACCTTAAATGAAATTATGCCCCCATATGCATTGTGCAAGCATGAGGAAGGATGCTAACAGCATTTAGCTTACTCAATCTATTCAAAGCCTTAAAAACCTCAATCAGATCACCTCACAGGTGCATTGTCTCTATGATGCAATTTGCAGAACTGAAAGCTTTCTTGGTAAGAGCATCCTTTTGTAACCCCCTCATTAATCTAGTTGACCTTCTCTGCTCCTGTTCCACATCCTTCCTAAAATCAGGCTTCCAGAACTGCATGCAGTACTCAAGATGTGGCCTACCCATCCTGATATAACAGGATAATCACTTCCTTGTCCCTAATGGCAAAATTCCTGTATGACATTGACAAAACCCCGTGAGCTGTTCTAGCAGCCTGTCTGCACTGCATAGAGAACTTCATATCTGACTGCACAATTAATTCCAGGTTTAATTCACTACCCAACTATACCACAGTCAGGGTAGTAGAGGATGAAAATAATGTAGTATGTTGTCATCTCATAAATTCAAAAATGTCTTGGTACTCCATCAGTATTAGTATTGGTAGAACAAAAACAAAATTTTTTCCCTTTACTCTTGATAATTATATATTTAAGTAGATTCCACACCAATAAATTACAATCAATGCTACCTATTGGTTCCATTATCTGGATTTTCTTAATGCATGAGAAGTAAGTGATGATAATAGGATCAAAAGTCCTGCTTTATCACATGCTCTAACATAATATTGTAGAAAACATAATATTATAGAAAAGTATCCAAATAAATCCAGAAAAGTCTTGTATGTGAGTGATTAGAAAAATTAATTAATGTTTAACTGTAAAAGCACATAAGGATTATTCTGAGCTTTGATAAATTTTAGTTTTCTGTTTTCGACTCATTCATTGTTATATATTTTCAAGCAATTTATACCTATGGAGATAAACTGCTTGGAAAGTGCATTAGAATGTACAAAAAATATTATCATGACCTTCAATGCATAAACAAGAAGTAAAACACATTGCTTAAATGCCAATTTTTTTTTTGTAAATTCGAGTTTCACCTGAAAAACATTTATTTTAATAACTAAACATATAAGGTACAAAAACATAAAAGTAATATACTTCTTTATTTGTTTGAGCCTCTGGCAATCGAAATGTAGCATTAATCCAATCTTTGGCATCAAAATTATCACTGGAAAATGCTGAAAGATCCTAAAAAATAATTGAAAATAATACTTAAAACAAAATTAACCAAGTCATATAATAAATACAGTACTGTATATATATATATATAATGAATTTTTCTAGTTCAAAGATAAATAAAAATTTATTTAGGTAATGACAGAATAGGTCATGAAGCATAATGTAACTGAAAAAAAAATCCAGCCCTGTGATGATACACATATTAAAAACATATTAATATAGGTTATTAACAATACAGCTTTGTAAAAGTAAAGAAAATTCTTAGTCTTACAAAATCAATAGAAAATTAAAATAACAGCAAATAACTTCACTATTACAGTGCAGCTGTACAGCAGGATAATGCAAGGTTTCATATGCACTCCCTAAACAAAAGGAGAAGTATAAGAAAAAACATTTATTATGTTTTCCTAAACCTTTTCCTAATAACTAAAGTTATTGGTTTAGCAGGATTCTTCAACCAATAACTGAATTTCTATACAGATTAATGATATATTCACTACAAAGTGGACAAGAAACTGCTATTGTCTCCCACTTCCCCAAATCCAATGAACTCAGAAAATATAAATATACTTCACCAATTAAGGGGAGTAGGGACTGACAAACCTTCATAATTGGCAAAAGTCAAATAATTAAAAGTGGGGGCTAACATTCTCTCTCTTCCTCCTTGAAATTCCTCAAACCAATATAATCCCCTCTCTTGAAAATGAAACCCTCACCTTCTCCTTTCCCTACAAAAATTTCCTTGGACACCACTTATTTTATGATAATGTAGTCACTATCTACTACTGGTTTCTATACTGTCACGTTTTTGAGGGTACAGAAACCAGTAGTAGATATTTGGTTTCTTTATCTGGTTCTCCATGATGAAAACCAGATAAACGGTATTAGTACAGTACAGCATATGTGTCTAAGGTATTAGAGACCCTTCTACTTTCTTTGACATGTGGAATAAATAACAATCATTTAGATAATTCAAAAAAATTGTTTCAGTATGGCATACTGCCAAACCACAATTCCCAATCTATGTGAGGTAGGTTTCAGCTGTCCATAATCTTACTGTCATGTTCCTCAAAATAATGTCATTTAACATACCTCAACTGTATCTTTGCTTTATTGCAAGTCATCTGAACCTACACAAATTCAACTTCTGATCTTTACCTGACTCTGTAAACAATCTGGACACTTTCAGGGAGTTTTTGATAACAAACACAACTACACCTTCCTTTTGACCCTCAACTATCTCTTTTTAACACACTATATTGATTATTATGATGAAGAATCCCATAATGCTAAGTGGTACTATATCTTCATTAGCTCTGCATTTAGGAATCTATTGGCTTAGTGTAGCATTGTCAATTAATCAATTTTCGCTGTTGAACAATTAAATTGCAATTAAATGGAAATCATGCTAAAGACTAGAGCAGGAAAGCAATATTAGCATTAGTAGAGGCATATGATCCAAGAAAGCAAGCTTATGCAGCATCAGCCAAAAAAAAAAAAAAAAACTTCCACTTCACTCCTCCGTTCGTTCAAAATACCTGTCCAGCTGAGCCGTAAATTTATTAATTAGGCTATCAACTTCCACAACAAGGAATGGAAGTCTGTTCCACCAACCAACTACCCACTGGCTAAAGGCAAATTTCTGCACATCTATCCTACATCTGCCTTTCCTCAATTTGAATTTATGCCTTCTCAGGTGATTATTATGAGCAAGAGGAAAAATCCAATCGGCATTGAGCATGCTCAAACCATTCAAGGCTTTATACACCTCTATCAGACCACGTCGCCGGTGCCTAGTCTCCAGACACTGTAATTTGCAAAACTTAAGCCTTTCTTCAAAGGAGCAATCATTTGTTCCATTCAGTAATCTTGCTGCCTTTCTCTGTACTCGTTCCAACGGCTCTACATCCTTCTTAAAATGAGGCCTCCAGACCTGTATACAGTACTTAAGGTGTGGCCTTATTATTACCTTTTACAAGGGAATAATCACCTTCTTATCCCTGCTAGAAAAATTCCTGTATATCATTGACAAGACACCATGAGCTACTCATGCAGCCCATCTGCACTGCTCAGAGAACGTCATATCTGCCTGCACAATTACCCCCAGGTCCTTTTCATTCTCTACCACTGTCAGTGTAGTACCACAGAGTTGATATGTTGCTCTAGGGTTGCTGTTTCCCATATGTAGTACTTTACATTGGCCAATGTTAAATTTCATTTGCCACCTCTCAGCCCATCAGCTCAACCTTTCAAGATCCTGTTGCAGCAGCATAGCGCCAGTAGTGTCCTTAACAACCCTGCCAACCTTTGTATCGTCTGCAAACCTGGAAATTAAGCTTGATATACCATCATCCATATCATTTATAAATACAGAAAACAATAATGGACCCAACACTGACCCTTAAGGGACTCCAGTAATCACATTACTCCACGATGAGCAGTGTCCATTGATTAACACTGTGTGTCTTCTCCCCCTCAACCACCCCTTTATCCATAGCAGCAATTTGCCTCCAATGCCACACTGCTCCAATTTGTGCAGCAGTCTTCCATGTGCAACAATATCAAAAGCCTTTCTAAGATCCAAGTATATAATACCAAAGTTATTCCCTGCATCCAGCTCTTTTGTGACTGCATCATTGTATCCAATCAAACTGGTCAGGCAAGGCTTTCCGTTAAGAAAACCGTGCTGTGTCTGAGCTATAACTGAAGTCTTGTCTAGATGATCCTGCAGTGCTTCTTTAACCAATGCCTCCATTAATTTTCCTGGAACAGAAGTTAAACTCACAGGTCTATAATTACTTGTGTCAGCCTCTGATCCTCGTTTGTGAATTGAGGTCACATTTGCACATCTCCAGTCTATGGGTACCTCCCCTGAGTCCAAGGAAGCTCTCATAATTATGGCTAATGGTTTGCACACTTCCTTTGCTTCCTTTGCTTAATTTGCCTCCTTTAATATAACTGGATAGATCCCATCCACCTCAGGTGCCTTTCCTGTGTTTATCTTCAACAATTTCTCCTCCACTTTACTCTCAGTTATTACAAGATTATCTAGCTTACTGCCAGAGTTGAATACACCTCTGGCATTCCGCTCGCTGAATAACTCCTCATGTGTGAATGTTGATGCAAAATATTCATTTAGTTTGTTAGCTACCTGAGCAGGATCATCAACAGTTGAAAAATCGATGTCAAGTGGACCAATCTGATTCATCCCCCTTCCTTCCTTCTTGAGTTTACATAAGTAAAAAATGCTGTTTTTCTTTGCATCCTTTGCCAAAGATTTCTCATAATCTGCCTTTGGCTGCCTAATCTCCTTTGTGACTTGGTTATAGACCAGCTTATATCTATCACAGGCTTCTGTGTCACGTGTTAATTTATATGTATCCCATGCATTTTTCTTCTCTGCCATGTGTCATTAGTTCATCTGACATCCATTTAGGCCTAAACCTTAAACAATATTTCTTAGTTGGTATGTAAAGCCTAGTAGCTTCCAAGATAAGTTCTTTGAATGCTTCCCATTTTGAATTTGCTGTTGGTAACATCATCAGTTGGTCTCGCTGTATAGAATTTAAATACTGTCTAAAACCATCATAGTCGCCTTTACAAAAGCAATAACCCTTCCCTTTACCCCTGATGGTAGTTACCTCTTTGAATAAATTCCACTTCAGCACACTGTGATCACTGCCACCTAGTGGTTCCTTTATCTGCAGATTCTTAATGCATGAAGAATCACTACTGATAATCAAATCAAGAGTATTTACTCCCTCTAGTTACCTCCCAAACATGCTGATGTAGAAAACAATCATCCAATAAACCCACAAAAGTCTTGCTAGTGTGTGAGTGACCAACCCACAAATTCCAGTCAATATCTGGGAAATTAAAATCCCCAATTATAAGACTCTCTGATTTACTGGCCCACTCTATTTCCCTGTACAGTTTCTTATTATACTCATCAGAGTCATTAGGCCTATAGCACACTCCTACTCTCAATTTTGATCTCCCAATGCTTATGTCACATCAAACTGACTCGACACTACACTGTCCAGTGATATCAACTGGCATCACTTCCTTGGATTTAATGTGTTTCTTAACTAATAGCATAACACCTCCTCCCTTCCTATCCTGTCTATCCTTTCTGTAGACATTGTACTCCCCAAATTCCAGTTCTGCATTCCTTATATATCTGTGTGACACACCATCTCTGATATCCCAACAATATCCGTCTTTGATGCTTTGAGCAATACCTCAAATTCATCAAATTTTTTTACCACACTCCAATCATTGGTATACATGCCCCTGTTCCTATTCTTAGCTATCCTAACACAACCTATGTGTTTATTTGTACCGCAATGACTCCCAGCAGTCTCTGAAATATCCTGCATCTTGATTTCCACATGCACAAAGTAGAGAAAGTGCTGTGGGTTGGTTGAGAAAAGAAGGGTGCAAATCTCCTATGAATCATGGCCTAACAAAATGTGCAACCTGTGCAACATTCACTAATCTTTAGCATTAGTTAGTAGAGGCATATGATGCAAGAAATCAAGCTTATGCAGCATCAGCCAAATAAAAAAAAAAAAAAAAACCACTTCCATTTCACCCCTCCGTTCATTTGAAATACCTGTCCAGCTCAGCCTTAAATTTATTTAGGATATCAACTTCCACAACAAGTGATGGAAGGTGGTTCCACCAATCAACTACCCGCTGGCTAAAAGAAAATTTCCACACATCTATCCTACATCTGTCTTTCCTCAATCTGAATTTATGCCCTCTCAGGTGATTATTATGAGCAAGAGGAAGAATCCAATCGGCATTGAGCTTGCTCAAACAATTCAAGGCTTTATACACCTCTATCAGATCACGTCGCCGGTGCCTAGTCTACAGACACTGTAATTTGCAAAACTTAAGCCTTTCTTCGTAGGAGCAATCCTTTTGTTCCATTCACTAATCTTGTTGTCCTTCTCTGTACTCTGTACTCAATCCAAACCTGTACTCAAGGTATGGCCTGACCATTGCCTTATACAAGGGAATAATCACCTCCTTATCCCTGCTAGAAAAATTCCTGTATATCATTGACAAGACACCATGAGCTACTCTTGCAGCCCATCTGCACCGCTCAGAGACCTTCATATCTGCCTGAACAATTACCCCCCAGTCCTTTTCATTCTCTACCACTGTCAGTGTAGTACCACAGAGTTGATACGTTGCTCTGGGGATACTATTTCCCATATGTACTACTTTACATTTGTCAATGTTAAACTTCATTTGCCACCTCTCAGCCCATCTGCTCAACCTTTCCAGATCCTGTTGCAGCAGCATAGCGTCAGTAGTGTCCTTCACAACTCTGTCAACCTTTATATCGTCTGCAAACCTGGACATTAAGCTTGATATACCATCATCAATATCATTTATAAATACAGAAAACAATAATGGACCAACACTGAACCCTGAGGGATTCCACTAATAACATTAGTCCATGATAAGCAGTGTCCATTGATTACCACTCTGTCTTCTCCCCCTCAACCATCCATTTTTACATAGCAGCAATTTGCCTCCAATGCCACACTGCTCCAATTTGTGCAGCAGTCTTCCATGTGCAACAGTATCAAAAGCCTTTCTAAGGTCCAAATATATAATATCAAAGTTATTCCCTGCATCCAGTTCTTTTGTGATTGCATCATAGTATCCAATCAAATTGGCAAGGCAAGACTTCCCTTTAACAAAACCATACTGTGTCTGAGCTATGACTGAAGTCTTGTCTAGATGTTCCTGCAGTGCTTCTTTAACCAGTGCCTCCATTAATTTTCCAGGAACAGAAGTTAAACTAACAGGTCTATAATTATTTGTGTCAGCCTTTGATCCTCCTTTGTGAATTGGGGTCACATTTGCATATCTCCAGTCTGTGGGTACCTCCCCTGAGTCCAAGGAAGCTCTCATAATTATGGCTAAGGGTTTGCTTACTTCCTTTGCTGCCTCCTTTAATATAACAGGATAGATCCCATCCACCCCAGGTGCCTTTCTTGTATTTATCTTCAACAATTTCTCCTCCACTTTACTCTCAGTTATTACAAGATTATCTAGCTTACTCTCAGAGTTGAATACACCTCTGGCATTTCCCCTCCCTGAATAACTCCTCATGTGTGAACGTCGATGCAAAATATTCATTTAGTTTGTTAGCTACCTGAGCAGGATCATCAACAGTTGATCCATCGATATCAAGTGGACCAATCTGATTCATCCCCTTCCTTCTAGAGTTTACATAAGTAAAGAACTCTTTGCTGTTTTTCTTTGCATCCCTTGCCAAAGATTTCTCGTAATCTGCCTTCGCCTGCCTAACTTCCTTTGTAACTTGGTTACAGATCAACTTGTATCTATCATAGGCTTCTGTGTCACATGTTAATTTGTATGTATCCCATGCATTTTTCTTCTCTGCCATATGTCTCATTAGTTCATCTGACATCCATTTAGGCCTAAACCTTGAACAATATTTCTTAGTTGGTATGTAAAGCCTAGTAGCTTCCAAGATAAGTTCTTTGAATGCTTCCCATTTTGAATTTGCTGTTGGTAACATCATCAGTTGGTCCCACTGTATAGAATTTAAATACTGTCTCAGTCCATCGTAGTCGCCTTTACAAAAGCAATAACCCTTCCCTTTACCTCTAATGGTAGTTACCTCTTTGAGTAAATCCCACTTCAGCACACCGTGATCACTGCCACCTAGTGGTTCCTTTATGTGCAGATTCTTAATGCATGAAGAGTCACTACTGATATTCAAATCAAGAGTATTACTCCCTCTAGTTGCCTCCCGAATATGCTGATGTAGAAAACAATCATCCAATAAATCCACAAAAGCCTTGCTAGTGTGTGAGTGACCAAACGCCAAATTCCAGTCAATATCTGGGAAATTTAAATCCCCCATTATAAGACTCTGATTTACTGGCCCACTCTATTTCCCTGTACAGTTTCTTATTATACTCATCAGAATCATTAGGCCTATAGCACACTCCTACTCTCAATTTTGATCTCCCAATGCTTATGTCACATCAAACTGACTCAACACTGCACTGTCCAGCAATGTATGCCTACATGATCAGAATTTCCAGAATTGCAAATTTCTAACTGTGGAAGAAGTTTCGAATTATTGTTACCTTGGTTATGGTTTGACTACAGTCTAAGTTGGGCAATGCATATAACAAATTTGTACAAATAAATTAGATTTTATGTGTATACTTTTTTTTACTACATTAAGAATAAGTTAAATCTTAGAACAAAAGTTACCTTATATTATGCATTAGTGAACTCCCAACTCAATTATTTAGTAAATATATGGGCAAGAGCAAATATAACTGAAATAAGGGTAATAAACAACTTAATTAACAGGATTTTAAGACTTTTAATGGGGACAAACTTTTGGAATGATCTGAATAATAGAAGGCAATGTTTGTTGAAATATAAAATACTTTATCCAGTTCAAAAACTGAAGTTAAATTTAATCTTGAAAAATCTTAACACTATTTTTGAAGAGTCGAATCTGCAAAGAAATGTCGATAATTTAAGAAACCCAAAAGCAATTGTTTTGCCTCACCCTAAGGTACTAAATAGATTTGGAGATAGGCATACAATGAATATAATAAACAACTTGTTGGCTAGTATAGATTTCAGGCTCAGGAGAAGTTATTCTAAATCCAAATTAAAATTCTTAATAAGAAAATTTTTGATACTCAATGATACAGTAGATTAGAATTGCTATGCTCATAAATTGCTATCTCTGTTTGCAGTGCGGAATGTACTATGTGTTGTGATTTCATCATCTTTTCTGTTAGATAACAAATTTCTATGCAAAAACTGTTGTAAATGAAGAATTACAACTTGTCAAGAAATTTACTTTTCTTAACAAGTTCATTTATTGTAAACAAATTCTCTTGATAAAAATAAATTGTGTTGTATTGTATTATTATTATTATTATTATTACTCTTATATTATTTCTCCATGATTGGGGATTCTTTCTCGTGACGGGTATTGCTACCAAGTACACAGGGTGGTTGTTGCTGTCTGGTGTTACTGTTGGTGGAACTCTGTGACTATCCTACAGGTGTTCAGAACTGCGACTTTCTGGAGTTCCTTGTAGGTGTTCGCTGAGAGACCTATTGCTGCTAGGCTGTTACGGAGGGTCTTTGGCACAATACCTGTGGTTGACACAATGATCGGGACGGTTGTTACTTGTTGCATACGCCACATCTCTTTGATCTCCTGTCTTAGGTTTGTGTACTTCCTGATTTTTTCCCCAAGGGTTTTATGCAGGTTGCCAGATATGGCACGCTCCCAGTACAGCTTGTGGGTTGAAGTCTCTAGTACTGCTTAGGGTTCGTACTTGTAGTACGGTACACTTTCTTTGATCAACTTGTATTTCCTTGCTAGCTTCTGATGTATTATCCTGGCTACCTGGTCATGTCTATGAGTGTACTCAGTCTGGGTGATCACCTTGCATCCCGCAGTGATGTGCTGGATCGTTTCTGAGGTCAGCTGTCATCGGACACTCCGTTCTCCCTGGCGATGTATTTTCTATAGGTTTTTGTGTTGATTACCTGGTCTTGGATGGCCAGCATGAATACTTCGGTCTCGGGGAAAAGTGTCCTGCTCATGAGCCATGCATTGGAAGCAATTTTATCTATGGGATCTTGTTGGAGATCACTGTAGTGTCTTCTCTGCCCATCTTTCTAGCTTCGTTTGTACCTCCAGGTTGGGGGGACTTTTGCTTAGGTTGAGTGGAGTATACCGCTTGTCTATCTTCCTTATGGCCAGGTGGAGTGCTGCTGTGTGTTTCTGGAAGTAATCCTTCAGGTTACCTATTGCTGTCTTCTGTTACTCAATGAGTTCTATCAAACCCCTTCATTCCTTCTTCCCGGGCAATTGTCAGTCTCTCCACGGCAGATTTCGGGTGGTGTTGGAGGCTCTTGGTCATCATTGTCCTTGTCTTTCTCATGATATCCTCCAGCTCGGTGTTAGTCCAATCTATGACCCCGAAGGAGTACATTAGCACTGGGACAGCATAGGATAGGCGTTTATGGGTTTAACTGTGTTCCCTCCATTCAGCTTTGTTTTCAGCAGGCTTCTAAGTCTCTGATTGTATTTTTTGGTCAGGCAGGCCTTAATTTCCTTGTGCTGTAATTGCTGAGCCTGCATCATCCCCAAGTATTTGTAGACCTCTCCCTCTGTCATCGCTTTGATTTCTTAACAGTCTGCAGCTGGTAGTTTTGGTGACTAATTTTCGCTGGTGCAATCCATGGGTCTTGCATTTGTCTAGACCAAATTCCATCCTAATATCACTGCTGAATTCTTCGGTGATCTGGAGTAGTTGCTGGAGGTGATTCTCAGTTCCTGCGTAGAGCTTGATGTCATCCATGTACATCAGGTGGGAGAGGGTGTACAGGTTCTTCATTCCTTCTATGAGATTATATCCGTACTTGCTACTGTTGAGCATGGTGAATCGCAGGTTAAGTGATTGACAGAACCACAATGGACTCAGGGAATCTCACTGAAAGATTTATTCTTCTTTTGATGGAAATTGGCCTGGTTGTGATGTTTTCGACCTTAATGGTGGTACTCCATTTCACCATCGTTTCTCCTAGGAAGTTTGTCACTATCGGATTGACTTTGTAGACGTTCAGCACCTCTATTAACCAGCTATTAGGCACAGAGTCAAAGGCCTTGCAGTAATCGATGTAGGCTGTGTACATGTTACAGCGCTTCTTGTAGGCTTGCTCCATAACCGTGGTATCTATGGTTAATTGCTCCATAACCGTGGCATCCTTTGCTCAGCCGCTTGCATCCTTTCTGCTGTTCGGCCATTATGTTCTGACTCTCTAAGTGGTCTGATATCTTCTCCGTTATGCAGCTGGTCAGGATCTTGTACATCGTTGGGAAGCAGGTGATTGGCCTATATTTCTCCGGGTTTTTGTATCTTCGTCCTTAGGCTTCAGATATGTGATTCCTTGAGTGAGCAATTTTGGGATTGTATCTGGGTGCCTTAACTTTCGGGTGAACTGCTCTGCCAGGTGCTTGTGTGTGCAAGGGAGCTTCTTGTACCAGTAGTTGTAGACATCATCTATTCCTGGAGTTCGCCAGTTGTGAGAGTTCTTGATCGTCTGTTTTACTTCTCCCCAAATCTCCCACCCTCTCATTTCTTGTATGTCCTTGGTTTTCTTGCATTCTAGTTCTATCCAGGTGGTTCAACTGTTATGTCTTACTTCCCTGTTCTATATGTTTCCTCAGAACTCCGCAATCATCTTCTTCTTGGGTGGTCCATTCCTTTCTTTCCCGTCTTCTCCGAGATTCCTGTAGAAGCCACTTTGGTCCTCATCGAAGATTCGGTTGTTTATTTTCCTCTGGGAGCTCTCTTTGTATCGGCATAGTCTCTTGCTAAGTGCCAGGAGGTTCTTCTTCAATGTGTCCAAGTACTCTCCTATTCTCTGACTTTTTGTCTCATGTTTGCTGTGGATGCTGTCTCTCTTGAGGATGCTCTTCACTTTTCCAATTAATTTCTTACTCCTATTGCCCTGTTGGGGCGCCTCAGTAGCCAGGTGGGCAGGAGCAGCAGTGCGTAGCACATGCTTCTTGATTAGACCCGGGTTAGAGCCCGTGCCCACCAAATACGGAGAATGCAGAAAGGTCAGGTAATGACCACCGCATATACCTGGTTGGCCTTAGCTGCTAATGCTCCTAAAAACCACATAACATAACAGCCCTGTTGGTACTGGGTCAATTGGCCTATCTTGACTCTTAATTCTTCTATCTTCTGCTGAAGTCTTCTTTCCCAAGCTGGTGGTTCCTTCTGTTTTTGGTTCTTCTGCTGCTGGTCTCTCGCTTCTCTTCCATTAATCCTTGTCACTGCTACCGCAGCACAATACACGGCTGTGTGGATGGCCTCCAGTGTTGCACCATTGCTGTCAAGGTAATGCGGCCGATTCAGGTTGTCTGTGACTCTCCACAAGGTTCTATTCGGCCTCTGCTTCGGTATCACAAGTCTTTGTGGGGTCCATTCCTTCGAATAGGGCCTTCTTCCACTCATCCTCTATTCTGGAAATCATGACCTCATCTCTTTCCACTTCAGGTGCTGTGGGTTGTATTTCTTCTTGCTCTTCCTCCTCTGGTTCAGTGGTGGTGGTATGTATTATTATTATTATTATTATTATTATTATTATTATTAGCTATATGGTACAAGGAAGCCTGAGGCTTATGCTGCACCAGCCAAAAAAAAAAAAAATTCCTGAGTTAACCGAAGTAAAAGTGAGAGAGATAGAGAGAGAGAGAAAAGAGTAGAAGGGAATCACCAAGAAAGAGAAGAATGATGATATCCAGCTCAGTTTGCCATATTCAGCAGTTTTGTGCCCCATGAAGAGTGAAATGTGCCTCATCAGACCACAAGATCATTCGAGCTCATGTATCGTCAAGTTCCATACGAGTCAGAAATCGTAGAGCAAAGTTCTTTAGTTCTTACCCTATGTGAATCTTGTATGGGAACCAGTGTAAAATTATTCAAAGCACTTTACATACAGTAGACCAAGGAAGGTTCAAGTCTCTTGACACACCTCTGACACTACTGACTGGTAGTGTTTCACATTCTGACCTGGAGGCCATTGCAATGGCCACTTCATCCACTACTTCCGTTCTGATATGTGGTCGTCCCCTGCCAGGAATTACACCTAAATCCCTGGTCGCTTAAAATTTCTTTACTAGTTTTCGAAGTCCCACTGATGCCAAGGGTCCCTTACGCAAAATCTTTAAGTTTTCAATATTCACGTTGTGCTGCATTAGCATTACTATTATTCTAGTAAAACAGTTTTACTAAAAGGGCATGTTCCTTTTTTGTAAGAGCCATAATGGTTATTGACGGTGGCAGAATACATATGTGCAGCGCTGTTTTCCCCTGGTTGCAGAAATTTGGATTTTTTTTCTTCTACAAATCGCTTCCCCATACCCACAGATGTTTACAGCAATAACCGTTTTGACACTACGGTCTTCCGAATAGGGAAACTTATTTTATAATCACCCAGTACAAATGGACATATCTGAGATTGGATCTGGACCATGTATATTTGTGAAATGAATGAAGAATTATTTGGGAGGATGGGCTGTTTTAACACAGGGGCCTTGGCCTACTGGGGGCCTCACTTAGGATTAGGAATGCGACTAAGGGAGACACAGAAAAAAATTAAAACAAAATTTAAACTGAATAGGGGCCACCATTGGAAATTTTCCAGGGCACCAAGTTCTTAAAATGGCCCTGTTGGGAGGAGTACGTCTTTTCACAGATAAGTTTGTTCTATTAGTTTGACTACTGATGATATATTCAGTAGTAAAGAAAAGAAGGAGGACATGTTTTTTGGTTCCATAAAAATACTAGTCACACAAAGGAAAGTCTGTTGAAAAAAAATGCCCACTGCAAGGGGATATATTACTCATATTAACATGAAATATTAATATATAAAATAATAAAACTAAACTGAAACTTATTCAAAATAATAATATTCAACATATACTTTAAATTTGCTTTGACTAGCTTTTATCATAGCAGTTACAACTGTTCATCATTTGATTACCAATATTTAGAAACTCACCTTTATCATTCAGAAATTCTGGTTATTAAAGGTAAAGGCAAGAGATTCATTCTCAAGAAAGGAGACAAATGGAATGAGGTATTTCTTGGACTCTAGTGATGGACTACTGTATGGAACTGGAGTAGTCACTGGAGTGTCTAATTTGTACAGAATTGGACACAAATACTCTATGGGAAACATTCAAGGGATTTATCCCTATAAGCTACACCACTGGAAAATTCCAAAACAATAATTGCCAAAATGGCAAAATAAACATACATGGGACAGCAACAGAAATCACATGATTCCAATTTCTATGGGCATTTTATTTAGACTGAGTAAGGTGAGTGAAAGCAAATTAAGAGAAAGCACTAGCAAAGAGACCTAAGAACATAGATAAGGAGTTCTCGTGAAAGAAGACAGTAAATCCAGTTGGTCCCTTAATTAGTTTCAATGGGAGGTCCAGAGAAAGCCAAGCAGAAATAGCAGATGAGTTAAACATATACATTTACATAGAGGTGGCAGTTATCAGCGTGCTGAAATGGGATTTACTCAAAGAGGTAACTACCATCAGGGGTAAAGAGTAGGGTTTTTGTTTTCGTAATGGTGACTACGGTGGTCTGAGACAGTATTTAAATTCTATACGATGAGACCAACTGATGATATTACCAACAGCAAATTCAAAATGGGAAGAATTCAAAGAATTTATCTTGGAAGCTACTAAGCTCTACATACCAACTAAGAAATATTGTTCAAGGTTTAGGCCTAAATGGATGTCATATGGCACAGAAGAAAAATGCATGGGATACATATAAATTAATGGGTGACATGGAAGCCTATGATAAATATAAGCTGGTCAGTAACCAAGTCACAAAGGAGATTAGGCAGACAAAGGCAGATTATGAAAAATCGTTGGCAAAGGATACAAAGAAAAACAGCAAAGAGTTCTTTATCTGTGTAAACTCTAGAAGGAAAGGGATGAATCAGTTTGGTCCACCGGATATTGATGGTTCAACTGTTGATGATCCTGCTCAGGAGGCTAACAAACTAAATGAGTGTTTTGCATCCAAATTCACACATGATGAGTTATTCAGGGAGGAGAATGCCAGAGGTGATTTAAACTCTGGCAGTGAGCTAGATGATTTTGTAATAACTGAGAGAAAAGTGGAGAAGAAATTGTTGAAGATAAACATAAAAAAGGCACCCGGGATGGATGCAATATATCCAGTTATATTAAAGGAGGCAGCAAAGGAAGTAAGCAAACCCTTAGCCATAATTATGAGAGCTTCTTTGGACTCAGGGGAGATACCCATGGACTTGAGATGTGCAAATGTGACCCCAATTCACAAAGGAGGATCAAAGGGCAACACAAGTAATTATAGACCTGTTGGTTTAACTTCTGTTCAAGGAAAATTAATGGAGGTTAAAGCACTGCAGCATCATCTAGAAAAGACTTGTTATAGTTCGGCCACAGCATGGTTTCTTAAGGGAAAGTGTTGCCTGACCAATTTGATTGGATACTATAGTGGGAACTGGATGCAGGGAATAACTTTGATACCATATATTTGGATTTTAGAAAGGCTTTTGATACTATTGCACATGGAAGACTGCTGAACAAAATGGAGCTTGTGGCATTGGAGGCAAATTGCTGCTATGGATAAAGGGATGATTGAGTGGGAGAAGAGAGAGAGAGTAGTAATCAGTGGACACTGCTCTTCATGGAGTAATGTTATTAGTGGAGTTCCTTAGGGTTCAGTGTTGGGTCCACTGTTGTTTTCTGTATTTATAAATCATATATTGATGATGGTATATCAAGCTTAATGGCCAAGTTTACAGAAGTTACGAAGGTTAGCAGGGTTGTTAAGGACACTACTGACACTATGCTGCTGCAACAGGATCTGGAAAGGTTGAGCACATGGGCTGAGAGGTGGCAAATGAAGTTTAACATTGTCAAATGTAAAGTACTACATATGGGAAGCAGTAACCCCAAAGCAGCGCATCAACTCTGTGATATTACACTGAGAGGAGTAGAGAATGAAAAGGACCTGGGGGGCAATTGTGCAGGCAGATATGAAGTTTTCTGAGCAGCGCAGACGATCTGCAAGAGTAGCTCATGGTGTCTTGTCAATGATATGCAGGAATTTTTCTAGCAGGGATAAGGAGGTGATTATCCCCTTGTATAAGGCAATGGTCAGACCACACCTTGAGTACTGTATACAGGTCTGGAGGCCTCATTTTAAGAAGGATGTAGAGCTGTTGGAACGAGTACGGAGAAGGGCAGCAAGATTAGTAAATGGAACAAAGTGTTGCTCCTATGAAGAAAGGCTTAAGTTTTGCAAATTACAGTGTCTGGAGACTAGGCACCTGTGAAGTGATCTAACTGAGGTGTATAAAGCTTTGAATGGTTTGAGCATGCTTATTGCTGATGGAATTCTTCCTCTTGCTCAGAATAATCACCTGAGAGGGCATAAATTCAAATTGAGGAAAGACAGATGTAAGATAGATGTGCTGAAGTTTGACTTTAGCCAGCGGGTAGTTGGTTGGTGGAACAGACTTCCATCCCTTGTTGTGGAAGTTGATAGCCTAAATAAATTTAATAACGGAGGGATGAAATGAGAATTTTTTTTTTCTTTTTGTCTGATCCTGCATAAGCTTGCTTTCTTGCATCATATACCTCTACTAATGCTAATTTACAGTTACAGTTGAAGGAAAGCTCCAAACCCCAGAAAATGTTAAGAAATCAGCCTGATGTAAAATAATAATATGATTTCAGGATGTAATTATAAAGGCTGCATATGAGTGTGTCAAACCATTTGGAATGTTATTTTCAACAGTTTGATAGCATTACTGGACTCCAGAAAGATTCCTCTAAAGTGGAAAAGTGCTAATATCTCCCCAGCCCTCAAAGGTGATGCTATAGAAGAGGCAGGTACCAGTCAGTTTGACTTCTATGATAGGGAAAATCACAGAGTCTATGGTTAAGAATGTGATTCACGACCATCTTGAAAACAGTGGTACCTTGAATAGTTTCATGGGATCATTAAGGGAAGGCCGTGGCTGACCAATCTAATAAATTACTATAATGTAGTCATTAAACAGTTGGATGCAGATAGCAATTTTGACATTATATATCTACATCATTCTTTAGTAGAACTTTTGATATTTTCCCTCATTGAAAACTGATAATATAGCAAACTGGATGAAGAACTGATTATTATATAAACAGATGAAGTTACTAGTAAGATCTTATGGCAGACCATAGATCGGTATGGGATAGAGGGGCCAAGTAGCACAACAATTTTTTTTTTTTTTGATGATGTTGCATAAGCTCATACACTTGCTTTCTTGCATCACATGCCACTACTACTACTACTACTACTACAAGCAGGATCCACATCAGCAATCAGTGTTGAAAATCCCTCTTATTTCAAATTTTCGTTAACTGATAAGGATGAGAATATCCAACGTAATCTGTCAAAGATTACTAATGATTTTATGATGGGAAGGGTGTTTAACAATTCAAGTCAGAACACATTGCTTCAGGAGAACCTGGATTGTTTAAATGCCAGTTACTTGGATCAGTCCAAAACAGCAATCAAAGTTTAATGCTTCTAAATGTACAGTTAAGATATCTGAATAACAGAAATCCTGGAGTCTCATATAAGCTAAGGGGAAGAGGAGTTAAATGTGATTCAAGATGAAAAAGACTTTTTGTGTTGGAATTAAACTGACATGAAGTTTTCCATGCAGTGTAAACCGGCAGCTAGGAAGGCACATGGTGTCCTGTCCATGATTTATATGTCTCTTTTGCTAGCAGGGAGAAGGGCATCATTATCCCTCTTCATAACAAAATGGTTAGACTGCATTTGGAATATTGTATTAAAGTCTGGAGACTGCATGCAGAACTTCTGGAGATGGTTCAGAGAGAGGGGCAATCTTCACCAAAAAATGGTGAAGAGCACAAGGCAACACACATACAAAGAGCAGCTCCCCTCCCCACTAGGCATGTGTGTACTGTGCCCTCACTATGCTTTGCTGAAACCAATGGTACATATCACAAAGTCTCAAATTTGTTTAAACACAAAGCACAAACAAATTTTATACATTTTTTTTTTTTTTTTTTGTTTTTACCTAGCAGGTGTCTGCTACTATATTTATTCTGCCAATATAAAAAACACATGAGTTGTTAGCTTTAATTGTTGTGCTGGTTACAAAAAAAAAGTACCATTGGTTGCAATTAAAAAAAAATTGCAGTGAAGTTACCTCTATCTGTGAGGCAGCACTGTGTATAAACAGATATTTATATATTGCATTTATAGTTTGACATACTTCAACAGAAAGTGTTCCTCATCAGTTCACGTTTTTATTTTTATTCTAAATGTAACCTTTGTTCGTGGAAACAATGTCTTGGGCTATTTTACTTAAATTACTAGGTAGCTAAATATATCCTTTCCCCACTACCTCCAGAGCTAACCCCACGGGCTCACATCTGGTGAGTATGGGCTTGGCACACCCAGGGTCCTGAGCTGGATATCATCATTCTTCTTTTTCTTGGTGATTCCCTTCTACTTCTGACTTTCTCAGGGTGGGTAACTCAGAAATTTATTTTGGCTAGTGCAGCATAAAGCCTCAGACTTCCTTGCTGGCTAGTAATAATAATAATATATTTTTAGTTAGTTTTTCACTATAACTCCAAGGGCTCACATCTGTGAGTATGGGCTTGGCACACATAGGGTTCTGAGCTGGATATCATCATTCTTCTCTTTCTTGGCGATTCCCTTCTACTTTTCTCTCTCTCTCAAGGTAACTGGTGAATTTTTTTTTTTTTTTTTTTTTTTTTGTGGTGCAGCAAAAGGCTTCCTTGCACCATATATCTAATAATAATAATTTCAAAATTATCCCATTTATTGGTACACCTTCGCTGCTGTTTTTTTTTTTTTTTTTGTGGAAACAATTTTTATTTTATGTCATTTCTAAAAATATGTCGAGTCATTATGACAGGTGTAGGAGTATACAGGGACTCATTGAACAGAAGGGTTGTGTCATTGCTGTTTCCTTATTGTAATTATTGCTTGAACGATTCCAGTTTCACCCCACATACAGAATAGCATTACACGTATTCAACACGCTACAACCCAGTTTACATCGGAGTTTATCATCAATTATATAAAGGTCAAAAAATTGTTTTCTTACCATTACAAAAAAGTTTTTCTTAATAAAACGGGATATAATTTTACTTGTTCCACAACGAAAAATCGTCCGTATTGTAGGTATCACTATCACCAATGACAAAATATGTTGTGACAGGATTTATAAAATTTTATTTTATATAAGTTACGAGAGTGGTGTTCTGTTCAGCTTTGCTTATTTGTAAATGTCATCATTACGTCCTCAACATTATTAAAAAAAAAAAGAAAAAACTCATGACAACAGTAAAACTTCAGTGAATTGAATAAACTTTTGTCAATACAATGTAGGCAGACACAGAGTTACTCTGCGCTCACAGACAGAATACTACACACAGTTTTGCCACCTTGAAACCAAAGCACAATCACTGCGTGCTGACGTCACCATAAGTGGGACATCACACAGAGTACTCTGTGGGCAGTGTTGCCAACTCTTAATAATACTTCCCCCTAGCCGCATGCTCAAAATCCGCTATATTTAACACTTAACCCGCCAACTTTTTAAATTTTCATTTGGGTTAAATCCTATTAATGGGTGCCATAAAAAATTTTAAGACCCTACATTATGTCCAGACAAAACCTCCAATTTGCATATCAAATGCAGTTTATTCTGAGGAAGAAGTTAAAAATAACCGTTTAACGGAGTTGATGAATTTATGCAATGGCAATATTAATTAATCACTTGACTTCTTGGTTGGCGAAAAATCACATTTTGCAAAGTACAGCTTTTGGTGAAGTTTGCAAACTTGAAATGCCGCTAACAAAAAGTAAAACTAACGTTTAGATGGGATTGTAAGAAACCTTGCCGTAAAACAAAGAGTATTAGACATAAATCATTTTTTGATGATAGTACATTAGCGTTATCTCAAAATTTATTATTTCTATACTTGTGGTCCTAAGATTGGTCTCAAGGTCGCATTGCTCTTCATTTAAATATCAATAAAAGTAATAATAATAAACACTGTTATTGGAAAATGCAAAGATCTGAGGGAGATCTGCATGATATCAATAATTGATTAAGATAGTTAACTAGGGGGATTTTAGAAAATGGAATACCTATCGAAGTTGAAATTGATGTATCAGCATTTTTCAAAAGAAAATACAGTATATAATAAACCCAGGGACTCACATTTGGTGAGTATGGGCTTGGGATACCGAGGGTCCTGAGCTGGATATCATCATCGTTCTTCTCTCTCTCTCTCTCTCTCTCTTGATGATTCTACTTCTCTCTCTCTCTCTCTCTCTCTCTCTCTCTCTCTCTCTCTCTCTCTCTTGATGATTCTACTTCTCTCTCTCTCTCTCTCTCTCTCTCTCTCTCTCTCTCTCTCTCTCTCTTGATGATTCTACTTCTCTCTCTCTCTCTCTCTCTCTCTCTCTCTATAATTCAGAATTTTTTTTTTCGGCTTGCAGCACCGTATAGCTAATAATAAAATAATAGAGGACGACTGATAGGGACAATGGGTTTTTGGTGTATTCGAAAGAATTAAGAAACGATGTTTTTTTAGTTCCGGTAGAAAATAAAGATAAAACAACTCTATTATCAATTATAAGAAAGAGAATACTGTATTGTCAGGTACAAGAATCATCAGTGATAGATGGCCTGCATATAAAGATCTCTACCGAGACATTAATTATACCCATGATGAGGTTATTCATCGCTATAATTTTGTTACTCCAGAAGATTCAATTACGACGAAGAAAAATAATCCAATGGCATTCCTACGCGGTTTCAAAAAAAGGTGGGGCTAATTCATTAGAATTTCTTCCAAATATTTAGATTTATTCAACAATTTAAAGCTATGAACCAACGGTCATATCGTTTGACCGCGAGTGTAACTAGGTATTGAAATTGTTGTGGTTCCCCTCAGGGGATCCCTGAATAATATAAAACCGATTCTTCGCTTTATAAAAAATATATATATATATATTAAATATCCCTACTATGTTTACCATGTAAAGAAATAAAACATTTCAATTATGAAATATTTATATCGTTAAATAAATATTTCTTAATTTAAATGTTACATTGCCAAAATATATAAAATGCTAAACATATTTTAAATTTTTACATTTAAACTCATTCCGCTAAAAAAACCGCTATCCGCTGTTACATATTTTAGTCCGCCAAACCTGAAGCAATTCCGCTAAATTGGCAACACTGTCTGTGGGCCATAAGAAGAACAGAGAAGTAAGATATGTTACTACTCTGTGATAAGAAGTACATAAGCTACATCGCTGCATAGAATTGAGAAAAGCGAAAGAAAGAGTTGAATTTAAATCTACTTTATTTTCTGGGCTAACAAAAATAATAATAAATAAATAAACATTAAAGTTTTGATACTTGTGTGATAATATTTTTAATCATAACATTCTGAAAAAATTAAGACAACACATTTTATAGTTAACCCCGGGGCTCACATCTGGTGAGTATGGGCGTGGCAAACCCAGGGTTCTGAGCTGGATATCATCATTTTCTTCTCTATCTTGGTGATTCCCTTCTACTTTTCTCTCTCTCTCTCTCTCTCTCTCTCTCTCTCTCTCTCTCTCTCTCTCTCTCTCTCTGGGTAATTCAGAATTTTTTTGCCTGGTGCAGCATAAGCCTCAGGCATCCTTGCACCATATGGCTAATAATAGTAATATTAAGAATAACTATTTGATGACATTTTTAATGTTTTGCATGTAATTTGTAATCCAACTAATGTATACATTTCTTCATTAAATCTAATAATTTGATTACTATAGTTCAACAGAAATTATTATTTTTTAAATTTAGCTCTTTTTCAATGTTTGAAGTTTTAAGTTTGTTGCTTTTTAATATATTATTTTTATTTTTGCAATAATTGTCGAGCAAAATATTGATAATGGTATTAATTAGCAAATTCAAATGTATTTCTCCAAAATGATATTTTTGCAAACATCATTCAAAGAAAATTCAATAGTTTTGAAGAAATTTGACATAAGTAGTGATAAGAAATCTCTCTGATTAGGTATATGCAAGAATTCTTTCATTAGGCTAGTGACAATATCATTTTTTGAAATAAGATATAACAGTATCCAGCACAGCAATTACGTTTGATTCATTATACAAAGGCTTGTTAATTGAATTCAAGAGGGTATATGGCATATTCCCATGTGTGTGTATTGTCAGGTGTAAATACCATGGAAGAATTGAGAGCATATGTATGCCAATCTTTGTCCCTTAGAGGCGTTTTCACATTTACTATACACCGATGAGGCAAAACATTATGACCATCTACCTAATATGATGTTGGTCCTCCATGTGCAGCCAAAACAGCTCGAACCCGGCGAGGCATGGACACTACAAGATTTCCAAATGTGTCTTGTGATATCTGATAGCAACAAGTAACCAGCAGATACTTTAACTCCTGTAAGGTCCATGGCTGAGACGCTGCAGATCAGAGTTGCTGTTCCAACACAAACCACACATGCTAGATGGGATTGATGTCTGGGGAATTTGGAGGCCAGGGCAATATTTGGAAGTCTTCCTCATGTTCCGTGAACCAGTCCCGAACAATCCGGGCGGTGTGCCATGGTGCATAATCCTTCTGAAAGACGGCACCGACAGAGGGGAAGAACGTTGCCATGAAAGCGTGTACCTGGTCAGCAATGATGTTTAGGTATAGGTATATTTGGGTGTAACAGCTTCGGGGATTTCTCCTTTCTCCGTATCGGACAAGCCAGGGGTTTAAAAGTATATGGGTCATGTGGTATGTAGCATGTTGTGCCCTTTGTTCATCCGCCCTGTTAGACACCCAACCTAACAGGCCGGAAGAACAAAGTCATTTGTTAGGATAATTTGCAAGAAAGTTGCGAGGGGCTATATGCTGAAATAATTAGCATTAGCATTAGCATAGGCATTTGATGCAAGAAAGCAAGCTTATGCAGCATCAGCCAAAAAAAAAAAAAAAAAAAAGTAACATAAATAAATAAAAACAACCACTTCCACTTCACCCCTCTGTTCGTTCGAAATACCTGTCCAGCTGAGCCTTAAACTTATTTAGGCTATCAACTTCCACGACAAGGGATGGAAGTCTGTTCCACCCACCAACCACCCGCTGGCTAAAGGCAAATTTCCGCACATCTATCCTACATCTGTCTTTCCTCAATTTGAATATATGCCCTCTCAGGTGATTTTTCTGAGCTAGAGGAAGAATCCCATCAGCATTGAGCATGCTCAAACCATTCAAGGCTTTGTACACCTCTATCAGATCACCCCGCTGGTGCCTAGTTTCCAGACACTGTAATTTGCAAAACTTAAGCCTTTCTTCGTAAGAGAACCCCTTTGTCCCATTCACCAATCTAGTTGCCCTTCTCTGTACTCGTTCCAGCAGCTCTACATCCTTCCTGAAATGAGGCCTCCAGGCCTGTATACAGTACTCTAGGTGTGGCCTGACCATTGCCTTATACAAGGGAATAATCACCTCCTTATCCCTGCTAGAAAAATTCCTATATATCATTGACAATACACCATGAGCTACTCTTGCAGCTCGTCTGCACTGCTCAGAGAACTTCATATCTGCCTGCACCACCACCCCCAGGTCCCTTTCATTCTCTACCACTGTCAGTGTAGTACCACAGAGTTGATACGTTGCTCTGGGGTTGCTGTTTCCCATATGTAGTACTTTACATTTGTCAATGTTAAACTTCATTTGCCACCTCGAAGCCCATCTGCTCAACCTTTCCAAATCCTGTTGCAGCAGCATAGTGTCAGTAATGTCCTTGACAACCCTGCCAACCTTCGTATCGTCTGCAAACTTGGACATTAAGCCTGATATACCATCATCAATATCATTTATAAATACAGAAAACAATAAAGGCCCCAATACTGAACCCTGAGGGACTCCACTAATAACATTAGTCCACGATGAGCAGTGTCCATTGATTACCACTCTCTGTCTTCTCCCCCGCAACCACCCCTTTATCCATAGCAGCAACTTGCCTCCAATGCCACACTGCTCCAATTTGTGCAGCAGTCTTCCATGTGCAACAGTATCAAAAGCCTTTCTAAGATCCAAGTATATAATATCAAAGTTATTCCCTGCATCCAGTTCTTTTGTGACTGCATCATAGTATCCAATCAAATTGGTCAGGCAAGACTTCCCCTTAACAAAACCATGCTGTGTCCTAGCTATAACTGAAGTCTTGTCTAGATGATCCTGCAGTGCTTCTTTCACCAGTGCATAATATTATCAATATGCCTAAATGAGACTGGCAAGAAATTTTGATCTACTTAAATTTGGATGCATAGGGCTGAAAACGCTGAAAAAGTCAACAGTAAAGGGGGGGGCTGAATACTGGAGGGTAGAAAAGTAAGTTAGGGGCCGATAAAGAGGATGGCCCCGACTTTGTAGCGGAGAAGGTCCATGCTCCATCAGAGGGAAGAGAATTGGTGGGAGGGGAACGGACCAGTGCGTGGAAAAGCCTCCTTTCCCCACGGGAAGGGAAAGAAAGCACCGTGCAAGAGAGAAATGGTCTATGATGAGTCATATGACAACCTTGAATGTCCTTTAGTCCAGGTACCCAACAAGGCGAGATGGAGGATTTTAATATTCCTAACTCTCTCCATTCTGTTTTTATTGGTCCAGTCTTTATTAGTGTGTTTATTTATTTATTTTTTTTTTTTTTTTTTGTCTGAGGTAAGAAAGTGTCTTCCATGTTTTGGTCCAGTCATATCATAGAAGTTTGTTATCGCTTAAAAGATCAACCTTAACAAACCCGGCTGCCTCTCAGTTTGGGAATTCATTCCTGTTGTCATTCGCTTATGAGGTCAAGAGGGAGACCAACTGCCTGATCTTTATCAATGGGATTCTTTTCAAGGTAATAAACTAGACTCATCCCTGTTTTGGACCACGTAGGTTGTATAAGATTCTTGTCACTAAGGCGGCCCAACGAGATCCTGGTTGCCTCACAGGTTTGGGTCTATTCTAGTAAGGTGTATAGTTTTTCCTGGGTCCGTTCCTGATCCTATGCGAAATATCTGGACTATATTTCGGGCATTGTTTCTGTTGTGCCTTAGAGAAGGATTTCTCTGAATTTGGTCAGGCCTTAGTTGTGTTACCATTACTCTGGGCCATTGAAGGATGGCTGTTGTCTCATGATTAATTGCCTTGTTCCTGTATTCCTGAAATATTGGGATACTTCCAATCGAGGAGAGGGTAGGGTAGGGTCCGTTGCCTTGTGAACAGTTTTTTGTGAAAAAAGTATGAAGCTTTTTAGGTCTCTTCCTCTTGCAGAACGATTTTCTCCAGGTTTTGCAGAAGCGAGTGAATCTTTGTGTATAGTTTACATCTGAGATCCTCGTATTGGTCACATTCGTAGACCAGGTGCACCCAGGACTCGTCCTGTCCACAGGAGCACCTCGGAAGAATGGGGAGAGTGGATAAACTTGTTCGACTTACGGTATAAACCACTTGGTAATAGAAATTTTGTTATTGAGGTCCCAGCGAATTTTGCCATACTGATTTCAGGTTGTAAAATCGGTATGTTCTCCACGGTTTTGGAGTTTGTTGGTTCTGTGGTGAATCCTATAGGGGTGACAATTTTCCTTTTGAAGTTTGGTACAGCAACCCCCAGCGCACAATCTTCAAGTCCAGGGGAAGGAATTCCCCCAGGACATGGAGCAGATGGGTGCTCATAGTGCAGCAAGTTCTTGTCTTTATGAGTAATATCGATGGGTGCATCATCTCCAGTAAATCAGAATGCCTTTTAATGTCGGATATTAAGTTTCCAGATATTGACTGGAACTTGTGGAACGGTTTTTCGCACTCTAGCAAGATTTCTGTGGATTTATTGGAGGATTGTTTTCAGAGCAACATGTTCGAGGGGTGATCAGGGGGAGTAATACCCTTGATTTGATTACCACCAGTGATTATTCATCCATTAAGAATTTGTCGATAAAGAAAACAGTAGGTGGCAGTGATCACAGTGTACTGATGTGGGAATTATGTAAAGATGTAACTACCATCGAGGGTAAAAAGGAAGGGTTTTTATTCTCGTAAAGGTGACTTCAGTGGTCTCAGACAGTGCTTAAATTCTATAAAGTGGTATCAACTGATGATGGTACCAACGGTGAATTCTAAATAGGAAGCCATCAGAGAATGAAACTTGGAGAATACTAGGCTTTTCATATTAGGCCTTTCATTTCTATTGGAATCAGCAGCAGCCTGGAAAACAAGATGCAGGATATTTCAGAGACTGATGGGAGTCATTGCGGAAAAGAAAACACATGGATTGTGTTAGGGTAGCTAAGAATAGGAACAGGTGCATGTATATTGAACAAGTGCAAGTTTGGTAAATAAATTTGATGAATTTGAGGTATTGCTCAAAATATCAAAGGCAGATATCGTAGAGATATCAGAGACGTGGTGTCACACAGAAATAAGGAATGCAGAACTGGAATTTGGGGAGTACAATGTGTACAGAAAGGATAGGAAGGAAGGAAGGAGGGATTATGCTATTAGTTAAGAAACACATAAAATCCAATGAAGAGAAGCCAGTCAACATCGCTGGACAGTGCAGTGTCGAGTCAGTTTGGTGTGACATAAGCATTGGGAGATCAAAATTGAGCGTAGGAGTGTACTATAGGCCTAATGACTCTGATGAGTATAATAAGAAACTGGACAGGGAAATAGAGTATGCCAGTAAATCAGAGTCTTATAAAGGGGGATTTTCATTTCCCAGATATTGACTGGAATCGAGAGTAATACTCTTGATTTGATTATCAGTAGTTTTTCTTCATGCATTAAGAATCTGCAGATAAAGGAACCACTAGGTGGCAGTGATCACAGTGTGTTAAAGTGGGATTTACTCAAAGAGGTAACTACCATCAGGGGTAAAGGGAAGGGTTTTTGCTTTCGAAAGACGACTACGATGGTCTGAGACAGTATTTAAATTCTATACCGTGGGACCAACTGATAATGTTACCAACAGCAAATTCAAAATGGGAAGCATTCAAACAACTTATCTTGGAAGCAACTAGGCTTTACACACCAACTAAGAAATATTGTTCAAGGTTTAGGCCTAAATGGATGACAGATGAACTAATGAGACACATGGCAAAGGAGAAAAATGCATGAGATACATATAATTAACAAGTGACACAAGAGCCTATGATAGATATAAGCTGGTCTATAACCAAGTCACAAAGGAGATTAGGCAGGCAAAAGCAGATTAGGAGAAACCGTTGGCAAAGGATGCAAAGAAAAACAGCAAAGAGTTCTTTACCTATGTAAACTCTAGAAGGAAAGGGTTATTAATCAGATTGGTCCACTGGATATTGATGGTTCAACAGTTGAGGATCCTGCTCAGGTGGCTAACCAACTAATCGAGTATTTTGCATCTACATTCACACATAAAGAGTTATTTAGGAAGGGAAATGCCAGAGATGAAGTAAACTCTGGCAGTGAGATAGATGATTTTCTAATAACTGAGAGGAAAGTGGAGGATAAATTGTTGAGGATAAACATAAAAAAGGCACCTGGGCTGGATGGAATCTATTCAGCTTTATTAAAGGAGGCAGCAAAGGAAGTGTGCAAACCCTTAGCCATAATTATGAGAGCTTCCTTGGGCTCAGGGGAGGTACCCATAGACTGGAGAAATGCAAATGTGACACCAATTCACAAAGTAGGATCAAAGGCTGACACAAGTAATTAAAGATCTGTGAGAGTTTAACTTCTGTTCCAGGAAAATTAATGGAGGCACTGGTTAAAGAAGCATTGCAGGATCATCTAGACAAGCCTTCAGTTAGGTTTTGTTAAGGGGAAGTCTTTCCTGACCAATTTGATTTGATACTATGATGCAGTCACAAAAGAGCTGGATGCAGGGAATAACCTTGATATTATATACTTGGATCTTAGAAAGGCTTTTGATATTGAGGCACACGGAAAACTGCTGCACAAATTATAGCAATGTGACATTGGAGGAAAATTGATGCTATGGATAAAAGGATGGTTGAGTGGGAGAAAACAGAGAATGGTAATCAATGGACATTGCTCATTGCGGAATAATGTTATTAGTTGAGTCCCTCAGGGGTCAGATTATTGGGTCCTTTATTATTTTCTGTATTTATAAATGAATTGATGATGGTATATCAAGCTTAATGTCCAAGTTTGCAGACGATACAAAGAATGGCAGGGTTGTTAAGGACACTACTGACGCTATGCTGCTGCAACAAGATCTGGAAAGGTTGAGCAGATGGGCTGAGAGGTGGCAAATGAAGTTTAACATTGACAAATATAAAGGACTACATATGGAAACAGCAACCCCAGAGCAACGCATCAACTCTGTGGTAAGCACAGCGTTTTACATCTTACTACCGTGTGATCGTAAGAGGATGCATGAACACAAGGTGTTTGAGTGTGTTCTTTTTTAGATAGTGCTAGAAACACTTATACTCATGGAGGCGTCATCCCCTCTTGTCCCCATGAATTCGCTCCCGAGCGCACTCCCCAAAACCAGTGTACCCACAGTACCTACTGAGTGGTCCGGTGCGCCTCACACTTTGAGAACTCTGATTATATATTATTAATCTTGGTGTTGCCCTTTCGAAAAAAAATCAAACAAAGAGATAGAGAGAAAGTGAGAAATAAGAATAATTATAATAACTGCCTCTAACGGCAATAAGAGGCACAACGTTGCAATTCTCTGAGCTTATAGGATGTGGTTCTGCCTGTTTGGCGCAAATTCGTAAATGGCATTAGATACTTGATATTGGCATTTGTCAGCAATAGTAATATGAGAGTTTTTTTTTTTTTTTTTTAATTTATATCATTAACATGCCAACTAAGTTAGGTACAGTGGTTATAGGTAACATTTCTTTATTGATTGGATCTACAGCGCGTTTTCAATAATTTAATTACAGATTTGAATCATTATAAAAATTTACCGAATAAGGTGGAATATAATACATTTATCGATATTTTTAATATACCTGAAATATTTAGACTGTCGCATCTGCTAATCAACGCTATTTGATATTATTAGCTATATGGTGCCAGGAAACCTGAGGGTTATGCTGCATCAGCCAAAAAAAAAAAAAAAAAAAAAGTTTCATTAGCTACCCTGAGAGAGAGAGAGAAAAAATCAGAAAAGGAATCACCAAGAAGATAAGAATGATGATATCCAGCTCAGGATCCTGGGTTTGCGAATCCCATACTCACCAGATGAGAGCCCTTGGGGTTTTGTGTGATAAACAGTAGAATCCCAGAACGAAATAGTTGGCCATGGATTTTGTAATAATCGATTCCATCTGTTTTCATTATAGTGGGATTAAAAAACCAAAGGAGAAAAAAAAAAAAAAAAAAAACGGAATATTAGTAATTTTGTTCCAAGTATACAATTTTAAAATTGGCAATATTTATGCGTGAAAGGCTAGTTATTTTTCAGATGAAAAGTTCTATATTCAGACATTAATTGGTTTGTATCTCCTCACCTTATGTGAGGTCTGATTACTCCTGTGCGTGGTTATGATGGCCCTGGCCAGACAGGTCGAAGGATTATTATAATTAGCCATATGGTGCAAGGAAGCCTGAGGTTTTTGCTGCGCCAGCCAAAAAAAAAAAAAAAAATCTGAGTTACCCCTCAGAGAGAGAGAGAGAGAACAAGAGCCAGAAATAGAAGGGAATCACCAAGAAAGAGAAGAATGATGATATCCAGCTCAGGACCTTGGGTGTGCCAAGCCCATGCCCATACTCACCAGATGTAAGCCCCTGGGGGTTAGGGGTGAGATGAAGTATAGTGACTGGACTGACAATAGGAAATGAACAAAACTGAAAGTAAAGTCTCTTTATGGAAAAGAAGAAATAGTGGGAGAATTATAAAATAGAAAAAAAATTAAGATTTGTGCACTAACAGAAACCAAGAAGAAAGGGAAATGTATAATGTATGTGGGAAATTATATTTTAATATATATAGTGGGGTGCAGAAAATTGAAGGAGTTGAAAGAAAATTGAAAGAGTTCTTAATACATGAATCATTGAAATAAAACATAGACTAGTATAATCTAGAATCAGAAAGATTATTACACGTAAAATTGTAATTGCGAAAGAAAACATTAAACACATTAAGCATATGTAATCCAGAAGAGAGAGAGAAGATCTAAAGAAGTTTATAAATTTTTTACTCAATTACAAGATTTAACTAATAAGATAGGTAGATAAGAATGAATTAGTAATAATAGCAGGAGATTTAAATGCAAAAAGAGGAAATAAAATAATACTAGGAATTTGTCAATGATTTAATGAATGATGGAAACCAAAATGGAAATCAGTTATTACAATTTTGTATAGACTATGAATATAGAATTAATACCATTTTTTTAACATAAAGAACAACAGCAAATAACATGGACAAATAACAGGAACGGTGTATCAGTAATTCATTATATAATCACTAATAGAAATATAAAACCAGAAAATATACAAGGGGATTAAAAAAAAAATTATTATTCACCCAGAAGTAGTTGTGATAGAAGGTTGAAACAAACACATTTGTTTCAACCTTCACTTTTTCAATATAGTTTCCAGACAAAATGACGTATTTTTGCCACCTCTCAATACATTTCTGCAGGCCAGTTTTGTAGAAGCCCTCTGATTGTCCTTCAAACCATGACTTGGCAGCAGAAATCTCATTGTGAGTAGCAAAGTGTTTTCTCTGAAGTAAGGACAGGAAAGAGGAAGAAATCCAAGGGTGGGGAAATAAGTGGGATGTGGCAGTATTTCACACCCACATTCGTGAGTACATCTCACAGCAGCATTCAAGGAATGCACAAGGACATTATTGTGGAGCAGGTGTAAACCTTTTGACAGTTTCCCCATGGCTTTTTTTTTTTTGAAATAGCAGCATGTAGCTCTGTGAGTAGGTTGGAATAATACTTTGCTGTCACAGTACAGCCCTTTGGAAAGTAATCTGTTAGTATTAGCATTAGTAGAGGCATATGATACAAGAAAGCAAGCTTATGCATCAGCAAAAAAAGAAAAAAAAAAAACTTCCCATTCATTTGCTCCAAAAGTTTGTCAAGTTCTTTGAATTTATTTAAGCTGTCAACTTTCACAACAACACCATGCTTATTCCAAAAAACTGACAGTATCACCTTGACAGCCTTTTTTGGGGTCATTGATTTGTATGCTTCTATTGTGTGACATTAAGTGATGGGTCTAAGTTTCATCCATGGTGACTAGCCATGAAAAGAACTCGTGATTTTCGTGGCACATCAACATTTCACATGCAGTGTCCTTTCTTTCTTTCTTCTGGTAAGGGGTCAGTAGTCTGGGTACCCATCTGGAGACACTTTATTCATATGCAACTGTTGATGTTCTCTACGCTACACTAATTTGGAGCTCTGCAGCTAGTTCTTATGCCAATATGGTGATTTTGCAGGATTAATGCTTCAATTTTTGTGATACTTTCTTCCATTGCAACAGTTGCTGGGTTTCCTGGGATTTTTTTATCATGTACTGAGGTTCTTCCACATTTGAATTGTTTATACTGATATGCAATGACACTGTAACCAAGGCAGTCTTTCCATAAACAGCAACCATTTCTTCATGGATTGTTTTGGGTGTTTCCCCCTTCAGAAAGGGGAACCAAATCACTGATCTGTATTCCATTTTATCCATTGTAATGTCATTCAGTGTTGCAAAGAAAAAAAAAAGAGAATTGTTAGATTGAAACCAAAATTTCTGTGGTTGCAATAGAGATTTCAAGGTTCTTCAACTTCGGTTCTTCCACATTTTAATTGTTTATACTGGTGTGCAATGACACTGTAACCCGGGCAGGCTTTCCATAAAACAGCAATAATTTCTTCATGGATTGTTTTGGGTGTTTCTCCTTGCAGAAAGGAGAACCAAATCACCGATCTGTATTCCATTTTATCCATTGTAATGTCACTGCAAAGAAAAAAAAAAAAGAAGAGAATTGTTAGATTGAAACCAAAATTTCAAGGTGTCAAAAAAAAAAATTTCATATTTCTAATGCAACTACTTCTGGGTGAATACAAATCTTTTTTGATCCTCCTCCCTCCATTCTCATAAAGGATATAAAAGCACTACCATCAGAGTGGATGTTGGAAGCGACCATAAATTAGTAGCGGGAACATTCAGATTTAGAGACTCCTTTAAGAAAAGAAAAAAAAATAAATAAAGATAAAGAAACAAAATTCAAAACTGAATACAATGCACATACGATGAACCAAAATGGAAATCAGTTATTACATTAAATGAATTATTACAAGATGAAAGTAAGATTGAAAGAATATATAAAATTATAAGAAATGGAATATGAAAATTAGTCAATTGAAAAAAAATGGGAAAGGATTAAAATTTGTTTAAATGAACCAGTATATGAAACTTTAGGATAACTAAATATAAAAAGGAATAATAAATGGACCCCGTGGTATTCAGAAGAAGTAAAAGACTTGGCTAAGATCAAATCAAAAGCATAATAGAAACATTTATTAAATAAAACAGATACATCAAGAATATAAGGAGGTTCGATATGGAATCAATTTTTTTTTTTTTTTTTTTTTTTTTTGGTAGTTGTTGGCACATCGGCGGCCATAATGCACCTCCCAAGGTTTTTGCAGTACTTTGATCCAAGCCCAAGGCGGGATTCAAACCCGCGACCTTTGGGTTGCCAGGCAAGTACTTTACCCACCCGGCTAGCCCGGTCAGCTATATAGAATCAATGAGGAGATAAGAAAAATAAAGCAGGATATTGGGATAGGTTTCAAAAGAATTAAACATGATTTCCATGGAGCAAAAAGAAAAATTTTGTGAATAATACAAAATCAGAGTTATGTGAATATGTTAAGATAATAAATGTAGATTTTTCTACATGGATAAATTATTTTTAAAAAAATCGTATATAAGTGAAGGACAGCAAATATTATAAAACAAAGAAAGTAAGATCATTGAAGAGGACATAGAATTAAATATGGAAGAAATTAAATGAATAATAGGAAAACTAAAAAATAGGAAAAGTGCAGATATGGATAAATAAATAATGAGTTACTAAAATATGGAGCAGAAAAGCGAACTACAGAATTAATAGATTTATTTAAACAGATTTTTAAAGAAAAGAACATGAACATAACAAGTGATTGGCAGAAAAATAAATATAACAATATGTATATATAAAAAAGGAGATTGGCAATTGCCAGAAAATTGCAGGGGTATAAATTTATTAAAAACTTCATTGAAACTGTATACAAAGGTATTATCAAAGAACTTAGTGAAATTTTAGAATTAAGTGATGGGTAGCAAGGATTTAGGAAAAATAGATCATGCATAGATGCAATATTTATGATAAAGTAGATATTAGAAAAGTCATTGGAGTACAGTAGACAAATTTATGTGTTTTGTAGATTTAAAAAAAGCATTTGTAGAGTTAAAATAAAAGATGTAATAAAATTAAAGTTGCACAAAGTGCCCAAACAATTAATAGAAGTAATCAGAGATACGGATAATAAATGCATAATCATAACAGATAAAGGAAATACAGTACATAATAAATAGAAATAACTAAAGGAATAAGATAGTGAGACTCTCTGAATCCAACTTCCTTCAGTTTGATAATGGATGTAAATTAATTAATGAAGTAAATAGAGTAAATAAAGGAATTAATAAAAAATAAAAGAATTAAATATAATCTGCTATGCAGATGATGTTCTAATGGCAGAAAGTGAAAACAATTTGCAAAGAATACAACTTAATTTTAATAAAAAAAAAAAAAAAAGGGTGTAATATAGAAATATCCATAGGGGAAAACAGCCTAACAATAGCAAAAGAACCACTCAGATTTAAATTAGAATTAGATGGGAAAATGATGATAAACAAATAATGAAATTTAAGGAATACAGATAGGAATACAGATAAATAGTTTAGGAATAATTCATGAAGAAGTAGAAGAACAAGTATTGAATGTGGGTGGAATATCAGGGATTAAATAAAATTTGGAAGAATCCAGACATCAGTCAGGATGGTAAAGTATAATAACCAATAGTAACATATGCAGCTGAGATATGAGGTACAACAGTAAAAATAAAATAAATAAACCAGAGAAATGAAATCACTAAGGAAGATAACAAATAAAACACAAAGAGATAAAGTTAAAAATGAGAAAGTCAGAAAACAGTTTAAAATCCAACCTATTAGTGAATGGATACGTAATAGCAAAAGAGAATGGGAGAAACGTAAATAGGATGGATAATCACAGGTGGGCAAAAATAGTAAAGAACTGGAGACCCATTGGCAAACGAAATAGAGGAAAGAAGATGGAAGGATAATCTCTTCTAACGCAGCATGCTTAATGGAAGATGAAGAAGGATTAAATTTTTGTGATTCGGCCTATCTAGTAGTGGTCTTCAGTAACTGTTTGTTCCCATGTATATTTATCAGAAGGCAGTACCATTTTCAATTTTTGAATGATTTAGATTAATATGCTAACAATTTTTTATTTGTGGTAATTTATTCAATGGCAAATATCTTAGCCCCCCCCATTTTCTTAATGCAGTGAAGTTTTTGTGGATCATATTAGTTTTGTTGACATTAGACAAGAAGTGGTACAGATTAAATTTATTCTTCTTTGTGTAATTTGTAATTCTTCTTGTGAGTGAAAAATTTGTGCAGGCCTGCCCATTTTAATGGGCAGGCCTGTACAAATTTTTTCAAGATACATATACTGTCTAAAAAAAGGGGAACTAGTGGGGTTCAGAAGAATTTTAACTCTTTCAGTAGTGAGTTTATTGCACATGTGTGAGACCCTGGTAATGAATTTTCATAGCATCAGGCTCCACAGGGCCTGATGCTACAATACTATATTTTAAAAATGGACATTTTTTAAAAATTAAAAGTTTGTACATGTACAGTAAATACTTTGAAATATGTTTTTTTTTTTTTTTGACACTATTTCCCAGTATTGTAAAATATTGTAAAAAATTATATCATCATTTTTTTAAAAAAATGTAAAATTTTTAAAGTTCTGTTAATAAAATTGTTATTATTTTTTTGATGGAACAGTATCCTTTGCATCTATTTGTATTACTTGATTTGGCTGCATCAAATTTTGGTGTATTTCACAAAAATTCTCTAATTTTGTTTTTGGTAAAGCCAAATTGGACAACAGATTATCAGATGTGGTTTTCACCACCAATTTTCAAATTCAAATTCACAGATTTTTAACACCAACCAACAATTAATGTAGGCTACTTATTTTCAAGGTGAACCTCACAGGTGTAGTGACACCACTGCAGGGTTAAATAAACTAACTGATAAACTAACTGATTGATTTAATGTGTAGAGCAGGAAAAGCATCATAAAAATAAGATACTGTTTGTAATATTAAGCTATTAATAAAGCTCAGCAATTTAGGACCAAGGCCTCATGCTGAGAGCTGTAAGAGTTGTAAAGCAGTTTTCTCAATATTACATACAAATTGAGTCATAGTCTTTTCTGTTAAGTGTACGATCACATGTTGTGGAGGCACTTTGCCACAAATTACTGTGTTATTGTGCTTTGCATTTTAATTTAAAAAATATACTTCACCACTCCAGTGAAAAATTATAATTCTGTTTATGTAAAATTTATGCCATTTTGTTACTAGCTTTTCTCTTAATAGCTTACTACTAACATTCTCTTAATAGTTTCATTTTATACATGTCATTGGATTAACTTAGTTTTTTACTAAGAAAGTTCACATGACCAGAATCTCCTAATTTTATTAAAGGAGGCAGCAAAGGAAGTAAGCAAACCTGTAGCCATAATTATGAGAGCTTCCTTAGACTTAGGGCAGGTACCCATGGACTGGAGATGTGCAAATGTGACCCCAATCCACAAAGGTGGATCAAAGGGAGACAGAGGTAATTACAGATCTGTTAGTTTAACTTTTGTTCCAGGGAAATTAATGGAGGCACTGGTTAAAGAAGTATTACAGGATTATCTAGACAAGACTTCAGTTATAGCTTAGACACAGCATGGGTTTGATAAGGGGAAGTCTCGTCTGGCCAATTTGATTGGATACTATGATGTGGATGCAAAGAATAATTTTGATAGTATATATTTGGATCTTAGAAAGGCTTTTGATACTGTTGCACATGGAAGACTACTGCACAAATTGGAGCAGTGTGGCACTGCAGGCAAATTGCTGCTATGGATAAAGGGATGGTTGAGTAGGAGAAGACAGAGAGTGGTAATCAATGGACACTACTCTTCGTGGACTAATGTTAGCATTAGCAGAGGCACATGATGCAAGAAAGCAAGCTTATGTAGCATCAGCCAAAAAAAAAAAAACGCCACTCCCATTTCATCCCTCTTTTCATTTGAAATATCTGTCCAGCAGAGCCTTAAATTTATTTGGGCTATCAACTTCCACCACAAGGGATGGAAGTCTGTTCCACCAACCAACTACCCGCTGGCTAAAGGCAAATTTCTGCATATCTATTCTACATCTGTCTTTCCTCAATTCGAATTTATGCCCTCTCAGGTGATTATTCTGAGCAAGAGGAAGACTCCCATCGGCATTGAGCATGCTAAAACCATTCAAGGCTTTATACACCTCTATCAGATCACCTTGCCAGTGCCTAGTCTCCAGACACTGTAATTGGTAAAACTTAAGCCTTTCTTCGTAAGAGCAACCCTTTGTTCCATTCACTAATCTTGTTGCCCTTCTTTGTACTCGTTCCAGCAGCCCTACATCCTTCTTGAAATGAGGCCTCCAGACCTGTATACAGTACTCAAGGTGTGGCCTGACCATTGCCTTATACAAGGGAATAATCACCTCCTTATCCCTGCTAGAAAAATTCCTGTATATCATTGACAAGACGCCATGAGCTACTCTTGCAGCCTGTCTGCACTGTTCAGAGAACTTCATATCTGCCTGCACAATTACCCCCAGGTCCTTTTCATTCTCTACCACTGTCAGTGTAGTACCACAGAGTTGATACGTTGCTCTGTGGTTACTGTTTCCCATATGTACTACTTTACGTTTGTCAATGTTAAACTTCATTTGCCACCTCTCAGCCCATCTGCTCAACCTTTCCAGATCCTGTTGCAGCAGCATAGCGTCAGTAGTGTCCTTAACAACCCTGCCAACCCTTGTATCGTCTGAAAACTTGGACATTAAGCTTGATATACCATCATCGATATCATTTATAAATACAGAAAACAACAATGGACCCCACACTGAACCTTGAGGAACCCCACTAATAACATTAATCCATGATGAGCAGTGTCCATTGATTACCACTCTGTCTTCTGCCCCTCAACCATCCATTTTTACATAGCAGCAATTTGCCTCCAATGCCACACTGCTCCAATTTGTGCAGCAGTCTTCCATGTGCAACAGTATCAAAAGTCTTTCTAAGATCCAAATATATAATATCAAAGTTATTCTCTGCATCCAGTTCTTTTGGGACTGCATATAGTATCCAATCAAATTGGTCAGGCAAGACTTTCCTTGAACAAAACCATGCTCTGTCCGAGCTATAACTGAAGTCTTGTCTAGATGATGCTGCAGTGCTTCTTTAACCAGTGCCTCCATTAATTTTCCTGGAACATAAGTTAAACTCAGAGGTCTATAATCTTTTGTGTCAGCCTTTGATCCTCTGTGAATTGGGGTGATATTTGCACATCTCCAGTCTATGGGTACCTCCCCTGAGTCCAAAGAAGCTCTCATAATTATGGCTAAGGGTTTACTTACTTCCTTTGTTGCCTCCTTTCGTATAACTGGATAGATCCCATCCACCGCGGGTGCCTTTTTTATGTTTATCCTCAACAATTTCTCCACCACTTTCCTCTCAGTTATTACAAAATCATCTAGCTTACTGCTGGAGTTTACTTCACCTCTGGCATTCCTCCCTTCCTGAATAAATCCTCATGTGTGAATGTGGATGCAGAATACTCGTTTAGTTTGTTAGCCACCTGAGCAGGATCCTCAATTGTTGAACCGTCAATATCCAGTGGACCAATCTGATTCATCCCTTTCCTTCCAAAGTTTACATAGGTAAAGAACTCTTTTCTGTATTTCTTTGCATCCTTTACCAAGGATTTCTCATAATCTGCCTAATCTCCTTTGTGACTTGTTTACAGACCACCTTATATTTATCATAGGCTTCCATGTCACCCATTAATTTATATGTATCCCATACATTTTTCTTCTCTGCCATATGTTTCATTAGTTCATCTGACATCCATTTAGGCCTAAACCTTCAACAGTATTTCTTAGTTGGTATGTAAAGCCTAGTAGCTTCCAAGATAAATTCTTAATGCTTGCCATTTTGAATTTGCTGTTGGTAACATGATCAGTTGGTCCCATTGTATAGAATTTAAATACTGTCTCAGTCCATCATAGTCGCCTTTACGAAAGCAAAAACCATTCTCTTTACCCCTGATGGTAGTTACCTCTGAGTAAATTCCACTTCAGCACATTGTCATCACTGCCACCTAGTGGTTCCTTTATCTGCAGATTCTTAATGTGTGAAGAATCACTACTGATAATCAGTTCAAGAGTATTACTCCCTCTAGTTGCCTCCCGAACATGCTGATGTAGAAAACAATCATCCAATTAATCCACAAAAGCCTTTCTATTGTGTGAGTGAGTGAGTGAGTGACCAACCCACAAATTCCAGTCTATACCTGGGAAATTAAAATCCCCCATTATAAGACTCTCTGATTTACTGGCCCACTCTGTTTTCCTGTACAGTTTCTTATTATATTCATCAGAATCATTAGGCCTATCGCACACTCCTACTCTCAATTTTGGTCTCCCAATTCTAATGTCACACCAAACTGACTCGACACTGCACTGTCCAGCAATGTTGACTGGCTTCACTTCCTTGGATTTTCTGTGTTTCTTAACTAATAGCATAATCCTTCCTATCCTGTCTGTCCTTTCTATAGACGTTGTACTCCCCAAATTACAGTTCTGCATTCCTTACATCTGTGTGACACCATGTCTCTGATATCCCAACAATATCCGTCTTTGATGCTTTGAGCAATACCTCAAATTCATCAAATTTATTTACCAAACTCCTAGCATTTGTGTACACGCAAGTATACATGCACCTGTTCCTATTCTTAGCTACTCTAACACAACCCATGTGTTTACTTGTACCGCAATGACTCCCAGCAGTCTCTGAAATATCCTGCATCTTGTTTTCCAGGCTGCTGCTCATTCCAATAGAAGCAGTGCAAGAATTACTTTCACCTCTGCCAGTGGCTACTGTTAATCTATTATGGAGTCCCTCAGGGTTCAATGTTGGGTCCATTGTTGTTTTCTTTATTTATAAATTAGCATTAGCATTAGTAGAGGCATTTGATGCAAGAAAGCAAGCGTATGCAGCATCAGCCAAAAAATAAAAAATAACCACTTCCACTTCACCCCTCTGTTCGTTTGAAATACCTGTCCAGCTGAGCCTTAAACTTATTTAGGCTATGAACTTCCACAACAAGTGATGGATGTCTGTTCCACCAACCAACCACCTGTTGGCTAAAGGCAAATTTCCGCATGTCTATCCTACATCTGTCTTTCCTCAACTTGAATTTATGCCCTCTCAGGTGATTATTCTGAGCAAGAAGGAGAATCCCATCAGCATTGAGCATGCTCAAACCATTCAAGGCTTTATACACCTCTATCAGATCACCTCGCTGGTGCCTAGTCTCCAGACACTAATTTGCAAAACTTAAGCCTTTCTTCGTAAGAGCAACCCTTTGTTCCATTCACTAATCTTGTTGCTCTTCTCTGTACTCGTTCCAGCAGCTCTACATCCTTCTTGAAATGAAGCCTCCAGGCCTGTATACAGTACTCTAGGTATGGTCTGACCATTGCCTTATACAAGGGAATAATCACCTCCTTATCCCTGCTAGAAAAATTCCTATATATCATTGACAATACACCATGCTACTCTTGCAGCCCGTGTGCACTGCTCAGAGAACTTCATATCTGCCTGCACAACCACCCCCAGGTCCTTTTCATTCTCTACCACTGTCAGTGTAGTACCACAGAGTTGATACGTTGCTCTTGGGTTGATGTTTCCCCTATGTAGTACTTTACATTTGTCAATGTTAAACTTCATTTGCCACCTCTCAGCCCATCTGCTCAACCTTTCCAGATCCTGTTGCAGCAGCGTAGTGTCCTTGAAAACTTTGCCAACCTTCGTATCGTCTGCAAACTTGGACATTAAGCTTGATATACCATCATCGATATCATTTATAAATACAGAAAACAATAATGGACCCAATACTGAACCCTGAGGGACTCCACTAATAACATTAGTCCACGATGAGCAGTGTCTATTGATTACCACTCTCTATCTTCTCCCCCTCAACCACCCCTTTATCCGTAGCAGCAGTTTGCCTCCAATGCCACACTGCTCCAATTTGTGCAGCAGTCTTCCATGTGCAACAGTATCAAAAGCCTTCCTAAGATCCAAGTATATAATATCAAAGTTATTCCCTGCATCCAGTTCTTTTGTGACTGCATCATAGTATCCAATCAAATTGGTCAGGCAAGACTTCCCCTTAACAAAACCATGCTGTGTCCGAGCTATAACTGAAGTCTTGTCTAGATGATCCTGCAGTGCTTCTTTAACCAGTGCCTCCATTAATTTTCCGGGAACAGAAGTTAAATTCACAGGTCTATAATTACTTGTGTCAGCCTTTGAACCTCCTTTGTGAATTGGGGTCACATTTGCACATCTCCAGTCCATGGGTACCTTCCCTGAGTCCAAGGAAGCTCTCATAATTATATTGAAATGATATTGATGATGGTATATCAGGCTTAATGTCCATGTTTGCAGATGATACGAAGGTTGGCAGGGTTGTTGATGACACTAATGATAGTATGCTGCTGCAACAGGATCTAGAAAAGTTGAGCAAGCGGGCTGAGAAATGGCAGCTGAAGTTTAACATTAACAAATGTTACTACTGCATATGGGAAGCAGGAACCCCAGAGTAACGTGTCAACTGTGTTGTACTACACGGACAGTGGTAGAGAGTGAAAAGGACCTGGGGGGGTAATCGTGCAGGCAGATAGGAAGTTTTTTTTAGCAGTGAAGACAGTGTGCAAGAGTAGCTCATGGTGTCTTGTCAATGATATACAGGAATTTTTCTAGCAGGGATAAGATGATTATCCCCTTGTATAAGGCAATGGTCCAGCCACACCTTGAGTACTGTATACAGGTCTGGAGGCCTCATTTTAAGAAGGATATAGTGCTGTTGGAACGAGTGCAGAGAAGGGCGACAAGATTAGTGAATGGAACAAAGGATTGCTCTTATGAATAAAGGCTTAAGTTTTGCAAATTACAGTGTCTGGAGAGAGTAGGCACCTGCGAGGTGATCTGATTGAGGTGTATAAAGCCTTGAATGGTTTGATCATGCCCAGTGCTGATGTGATTCTTTCTCTTGCTCAGAATAATTGCCTGAGAGGGCATAAATTCAAATTGAGGAAAGACAGTTTAGGATAGATGTGCTGAAGTTTGCCTTTAGCCAGCTGGTGGTTGATTGCTGGAACAAACTTCCATCTGTCTTTGTAGAAATTGATAGCTTAAATAGATTCAAGGCAAAACTAGACAAACATTTGGAGCAAGTGGATGGATCAAATGAGAAGGGTGTGTTGTTTATTTTTTTTGGTTGATGTTATACAGGGTGTTTCAAAAGTGATGGTCAATAATTTAAAGGTGAGCTGTACAGACTACAATATGCAAAAAAAAAAAGGCTGGTAAACATGGTTCCTCAAGTGAATCATTTATGAGATATTGCACATTTCTAGTTGGTATTCACCACTGACAAGGTGAACTGTACTGAGTTGGGGTCCACCACTGACTTGTTTGTTTAGGTTAGGTCATGCTCTTTCTCTCCCTTTCCCCTTTCTTAATGCTCTGAGATGTTGTAGGCATACTAGTACTTGTCAAAGGATAGTCAACATGGAAAGAGGTTACAGCAACGAAGATTATGCAGACATGCACTTCATGTATGGTAAAGCCAACGGCAATGCATTTGAGGATGCTCACTTGTACCAAGAAGCATTTCCCTGCCGAAGGTACACATTCATCAGAGTACATCAGTGCCTTAGAGAACATGGGCGCTTCGCACACTACTAGCAGGTAGGCCCAGAAGCATAATACCTGATGTTGAGGAAAGGGTGTTAGAAAGAATAGAACAAAATCCAAGAATTTTGACAAGGAGGGTTGCTCTGCAAGACCTTGTACTGAGTCATAGCAGTATGTGGTGAATTTTAAATTGTCAATTACTATACACCTTGGGGTGTATAGTAATTGACAAGTAATTGACACTTTGTTGACTCAGGGATAAACAACTGTTTATCCCTGAGTCAACAAAGGGATAAACTCAGGGATAAACAACTGTTTATCCCTGAGTCAACCTAAAGTTAATATCCAGCATGTACAAGGTCTCATCAATACAGACTACCCTCCCAGAGTGCTCCCATAGTCAGTGGCAGATCTTAACAGAAAATGTGCATTATCTCAAACTTTTTTGCTTATTTTATTTTGTACTTTTCACCTTTAAATAATTGACCATCATTTTTGAAACACCCTGTATAAGCTTGCTTTGTTGCATCATGTGCCTTTGCTAATGCTAATGCTAAAATACTATGATTTTGATGCTGATCAGCACTTTATTGGTGATGCAAAAGTTAAAAAAAATCTCAAAAGTTTAAAATAAAGGCATCATGCTATGACAGCTATAAAACATTATTTTACAGATACAGCATAACTTCATTTTATATATGTCATTGAGTTAACTTAGTTTTTTTACTAAGAAAGTTCACATGACCAGAATCTCCTAATTTTATTAAAGAAGTGGGATGCTATTTCAATGCATCAATGCAGGTATTGACATAAGTTGAGAAAAATAATTCTATTTTTTTTTCCTTTACTATTTGAGATACTCTTGTTTCTCCTTCGACAGATTTTGAGTTTATGCTCTTTAGAAACAACTGTTTATCTCTGAGTCAACCTAAAGTTAATATTACCTTTAATTGAAAAAACATTGAAGGCAAATATACCAAGAAAGTAAATAACCAGTAATAACCAAGAAGGTGACTCCATCATTCATTAAAAACTTGAAGGCACTGTGTGTTAGTATTAAAAAATAATGGATTCATCTTTTTCGTGATGTTATTCAGTTCAAAATTATTGAAACAAATGATGTGTATTCACTAAATACATATTGCAGAATGTTACAATTCCTATTTTACCAAATAAAAAGAAATTAGTTTATGCCTGATTTCTGAAAGTGCAGAATATAATTGAGCGAGTTTGCATTTATAGAAAATTTAATAGTACATTGTGTAATTTCATTTTATTAGGAGGAGGAAGTGGTTTTATTGGTGCAGCATTATCGAAAACACTCAGAAAACATAATTATGATGTAATTATAATTTCTCGACAGCCAGCAGCACAAGCCATAACTTGGGTTAGTATCTGTTAATCTTTATAATTAGTTGTTTTTAGCATCAGTTTGTGGTTGACTTGGAAAATTATGAGGCTTCATGCAAAGTGTGTGCATGTGGCTCAAAATTTTAATAGCAGATTTTTCCAGAATTAAAAAGTGCAACTTACAATACTTTTTAGAGAGTAGGAGCCTCTGTAAGGCCATAACTTGGGTTAGTATCTGTTAATCTTTGTAATTACTTTAATTGTAATTAGTTAGTCTGTTAATCTTTGTAATCAGTTAGTATTAGTCTTTGTAACAAACTAAATGAATATTTTGCATCGACATTCACACATGAGGAGTTATTCAGGGAGGGGAATGCCAGAGGTGTATTCAACTCTGACAGTAAGCTAGATAATCTTGTAATAACTGAGAGTAAAGTGGAGGAGAAATTGTTGAAGATAAACACAAGGAAGGCACCTGGTGTGGATGGAATCTATCCAGTTATATTAAAGGAGGCAAGAAAGGAAGTAAGCAAACCCTTAGCCATAATTATGAGAGCTTCCCTGGACTCAGGGGAGGTACCCATGGACTGGAGATGTGCAAATGTGACCCCAATCCACAAAGGAGAATCAAAGGGAGAGACAGGTAATTGCAGACCTGTTAGTTTAACTTCTGTTCCAGGGAAATTAATGGAGGCACTGGTTAAAGAAGCATTGCAGGATCATCTAGACAAGACTTCAGTTATAGCTCGGACACAGCATGGGTTTGTTAAGGGGAAGTCTTGTCTGATTAATTTGATTGGATACTATGATGTAGTCACAAAGGAACTGGATGGAAAGAATAACTTTGATATTATATATTTGGATTTTAGAAAAGCCTTTGATACTGTTGCACATGGAAGACTGCTGCACAAATTGGAGCAGTATGGCATTGGAGGCAAATTGATGCTATGGATAAAGGGATGGTTGAGTGGGAGAAGACAGAGAGTGGTAATCAATGGACACTGCTCTTCTTGGACTAATGTTATTAGTGGAATCCCCCAGGGTTCAGTGTTGGGTCATTGTTTTCTGTAATTATAAATGATATTGATAATGGTATATCAGGCTTAATGTCCCAAGTTTGCAGACAATACAAAGGTTGTCAGAGTTGTTAATGACAGTACACTGCTGCAACAGAATCTAGAAAAGTTGAGCAGATGGGCTGAGAAGTGGCAAATGAAGTTTAACATTGACAAATGTAAAGTACTGCATATGGAAAGCAGTAATCCCAGAGCCGTGTATCAACTCTTTGGTACCACACTGACAGTGGTAGAGAATGAAAAGGACCTGGGGATAATTGTGCAGGCAGATATGAAGTTTTCTGAGCAGTGCAGAAGGTCTGCAAGAGTAGCTCATGGAGCCTTGTGAATGATTTTTTTTTTTCCTAGTAGGGATAAGGAGGTGATTATCCCCTTTTATAAGGCAATGGTGAGACCACACCTTGAATACTGTATACAGGTCTGGAGGCCTCATTTTAAGAAGGATGTTGAGCTGTTGGAACGAGTACAGAGAAGGGCAGCAATTTTAGTGAATGGAAAAAAGGGTTGCTCTTACGAAGAAAGGCTTAAGTTTTTCAAATTACAGTCTGGAAACTAGGTACCTGCGAAGTGGTCTGATTGAGGTGTATAAAGTCTTGAATCATTTGAGCATGCTCAGTGCTGATGGGATTCTTCCTCTTGCTTAGAATAATTGCCTGAGAGGGCATAAATTCAAATTGAAAAAAGACAGTTGTAGGATAGATGTGCAGAATTTTGCCTTTAGCCAGCGGGTGGGTGATTACTGGAACAAACTTCCATCTGTCGTAGAAGTTAATAGCTTAAATAGATTCAAGGCAGAACTTGACAAACATTTGGAGTGAGTGGATGGATGAAATAAGGGTTTTTTTTTTTTTTTTTTTGGCTGATGCCAAATAAGCTTGCTTTCTTGCATCATGTACCTTTGCTAATGCTAATAATAAAAAAAAAAAATTAGTTGTTTTTGGCATCAGTTTGTGGTTGACTTGGAAAATTATGAGACTTCATGCAAAGTGTGTGCATGTGGCCTCTTAAGATTCAAAAATTTTAATAGCAGATTTTTCCAGAATTAAAAAGTGCAACTTACAATACTTTTTAGAGAGTAGGAGCCTCTGTAAGCATGGAATCCATTGTAGTTTGCATCATTGGCTATGCCCACCAAGTCGCCTTTCCATCAACTATTTATATGCTCTTAAAAATAGTCAAAAAGAATACAAATTATATATATTAAATACTTAGTTAAACTGTGTTCAAGAAAAGTTGATGTGTCTGATATGTGGTTACTTATTGAATCTGGAATTCAATTATTAACCTTCTGCTGCCATTGTGGAGTCTGATAGACCCTTTTTTAAATGTATCCATTATTTTTTACAATATGTAAACAAAATCAGATCCTCTTTACTCACCAATATTCTCTAACAATTATGCAGTATTTTCTGCTTTCATTTTGATATACTACGAATTATCTCTCTATACATTAAAAAAGTTTTCCTCTTGGTGATATTTATTCGACCTTGAGAATGCCATGTGGTGGGGTAGCCAGTGGGAGAAGAGGGATGTGGGTCATGTGGTACAAGTTTGCAGGGCAATTAATTAACTACAAATGCACAGGTAAATAATTACATAGGTCATTTCCTGATTAGATATCGATTGGTGCATTTTGACAGGTTTTTTTATTTATTATTATTATTATTAGCTATATGGTGCAAGGAAGCCTGAAGCTTATGCTGCACCAGCCAAAAAAAATTCCCACGTTACCCTGAGAGAGAGAGAGAGAGAGAGAGAAAGAGAGAGAGAGAGAGAGAGAGAGAGAGAAGTAGTAGAAAGGAATCACCAAAAAAGAGAAGAATGATGATACTGCTCAATTTCTCGTTATTATTCGTATGGTTTTCGATGATTCTGCCACTAGAGAAGAACTGCTGGGTATGGTTTCATTGAAATAAAGAACTAGAGGTCTTGATATATTTAATGCATTCAAAAATTCTATTGAAAAAATTAAATTACCACTATTTAATATCGTATCAATAACAACAGATGGAGTTAAAGCAATAACGGGGCATCTTAACGGATTCATTGCATTGTACCAAAAGGATGATGAATTCCCAGATTTTTTGAGTTGCCACCGTATCATCCACCAACATGTGTTAGCCAGCAAAAGATTAAATACTAAAAGTGTTATGGGCACAGCTTTCGAAATCATGAATTCCATCAGAGGACAGTCTCTTCAAAGGAGACATTTCAAAATGCAAATCGATGAAAATGAACCAGATCTGATATTACACGCTGATGTGAGGTGAGTGAGTCATAGTAAGTTTCTACTGAGATTTCGAAATTTGCTGAATGAAATTAAAAATTGTTGATCAAAGGGGAGATGATTATCAGCAGCTACAAGATACAAAGTGATTGTGTGATCTGGCCTTTCTGGCAGATTTTACCAGTAAATTAAGTGATCTGAATTTGGAATTACAAGGAAAGAATAGAAATGTGGGTGACATGATTAGTAGTATTGCTGCATATACCTATCAGTTTTTGGCATTGGCTAAGGATCTCAAAGAAAAAAATTTGATCATTTTGCAAATATGCAAGATCATTTGCAGAAATATTATTTATTATTAAGCCTGAGGCTTATGCTGCACCAGCCAAAAAAAATTTACCCTGAGAGAGAGAGAGAGAAAGAAAAAAGGAAATCACCAAGAAAGAGAAGAATCATGATATCCAGCTCATTACCCTGGGTGTGCCTTGGCGATTTTAAAACAATTGAAGACATTGTTCAATATATTTCTTATCCATTTAATGTGGACTTAGATACGAAATAAATTGCAGAAAAAATCGTTGAAATTTTTCACATAGAGAAAATATTACTTCAAAATTATATTATTACATTTCGAAACGATATCTTCCTAAAAGCTAGGCCATCAGAAAAGACTTTTGGAAATATGTTTTGCCAAGAGAAGTAAACCCAAATGTAAAAAAAATGCTGTGGACTTTTGAAATTCCTGTTTTGATTCCGTGCATATCTATGCAAATCGGCCTTTTCATATTTCAAACAAACCAAGATGAAGAATTGTACTCTTACCAACTTGCATACAGAAGATTCCTTACTGTTTTCCTTATCACAGTATATCCCCGATTTTGAAAGCTTGGTAGATGATATGGAGACAAACTTCACATAAATTAAAATTTTAAATATATGTTAATTTAAAATAAGAATTCTGAATTGTATTTAATTTTAAAATTTATAAACAACAATTTTCAATATGTGTTGATTAACTTTTTTTTTAGCCATGTGCAATGAAATTCTTGAGATGTTAGATCGTGGCACATTTTGAACAAAAAAAGTAGATTGCATCACAAATTAAGTTGGCCACCCCTGCTCTATAAGCTCTTGCATCATATGCCTCAACTAATGCTAATCAGAACTTATATTGTTATATTTGTGGAAGTTATGTAATCCTCAAGCAAAGACAAGATATTAAAGTAATTGTAAAAAATGTGTATTTTGCTTACTTTGGAGTGACACTCAATGACCAAGATAAACGATGGGCTTCATGTAAAGTTTGCCGAACCTGTGCTGAAGCATTGAGATTGTGTAAAAAATGGTAAAAAGAAGGATATGCCATTTGCAATTCTCATGATTTGGTGGGTGCCTATAAACTGCTGTGAAGACTGTTACTTTTTGGTTAGTTAATGTAGAGGGACACAATGCAAATGGTAAGAAGGGTATTGTGTATCCTAATATTCCATCTGCCATTAGACCTGTTCCACATGGAGAAACCTGCCGATTCCATGCCCCACACTTATATTAGAGAATATAGTAGCAGAGTGCTGAAAGTGAAGTATTTGAGATGAAACTGAAGTCTACATGCATTTGAGACATTGAGCCCAGCTTTCAGTTGTTTTCATAGCATGAACTCAATGATCTGGTAAGAGATTTAAATTTATCAAAGTAATCTGCAGAACTCCTTGGTTCTAGATTTAAGTCAAAAAGTCTTCTAGCTTGTGGGGCATTTTTCTAATGGTACACACACACACACAATGAGAACTAGTCTCCTACTTTTTGTGAGGCTGATTCAATGGTTTTTTGCAGTAATGTAAATGACTTAATGAACTATTTAGGAACTAGTTACAATTGTACACAGTGGAGACTTTTTATTGACCCATCAGAGAGGAGTCTCAAATGTGTGTTGCTCCACAATGGAAATAAATATGGGTCAGTTCCAGTAGCTCACTCTCTGTGCATTTGAAAGAAACATATGAGAACTTGAAGTTGTTGACAAATATTAAGTATGAAGAACATGGTGGTTGGTTTGTGCTGACTTTAAAATGATACGCTTGGACATTTTTTATTTTATTTTTTATTAAAAATAAAGGCCGCACTCAGAACATAAGTTCAAATCTGCCTAACATACTCAACTGAGTATGTTACATCACAGCTAATGGAGAAAGCAAATGCCTGGCATTTTCAGATTATGAAAAGGCATTTGACTCCATACAGCATAAGGCAATGTTTCGGGCACTGGAAAGACAAGGCATAGATACCCCATATATTATGATTTTGAAGAAAATATATGAGAACGCTACCTCCTTTATTAGACCAGACAAAGATAGTAGCAAATATAAAACTGAGAAAGGAGTTTGACAATGAGACACGATATCGCCGAAGTTGTTTACTGCTGCCCATGAGGAAGCTTTCAGAAGATTAGACTGGTCACAGAAAGGAGTCAATGTGAATGGAGAGTACCTAAACCATTTATGATTTGCAGATGTCATTGTGATCATAAGCCATAATCCCAAAGAATTAGAGGAAAATCTTAATCAGTTATGCAGAGTTAGTAAGGATTTTGGACTAAAGATGAATATGGCTAAAACAAAAGTAATGATGAACAAGTATGCCACAGAAAGAGACATAATGATTGAAGGAGCAGTAATTGAAAAGGTGGAGTCATATACTTATCTGGGACAAGTCATTAGCTGTAATAATGATAAATGGCTGGAAGTCAAGAGAAGAATAAATTTTGGATGGATAGCATTCAGCAAATATAGTCATATACTGAGGAGCAATATCCCAATTTTTTTTTTTTTTTTTTTTATGAAAACCCCAAACACGAAAGGTATCAAAACCTATAGTACTTAGTACTGTGCATGGGTTGAAGGATAAGTATGGGGGGAGGGGGATGCCGGAAACTTTGCTCTAGAGACTAAACATGGGTTTCACTACTTCAGGTCTCCAATAAGCAAAGTGGTGGTATTTCACCGGTTGATGAAAGTCATCTACCACCTGGAGTTTTGTCTGAAACGTAAAATAATGAACCAATATATACTCCCCACCGTGACTTATGGAAGTGAAACTTGGGCACTCACTAAAAGAATGGAAGAGAAGCTGAGAACTACACAGCGAAGAATGGAACAAATTATATTGGGAATCAGACTGTTAGATAAGAAGAGAAACACATGGATTAGGCAGCAAACTCAAGTAAAGGGAATTCTTATCAAAACTAAATAACCAAAATGGTCTTGGGTAGGACACATAGCTCGAAGACATGATGACAGATGGACTAAGAAAATAACAGAATGGTACCCAAGAGGAGTTAGAAGAAAACGAAGATGGACAGATGAAATTCATGAGTTTGTGGGTAATAAATGGATGGCCATTGCACAAAACAGAAAGAAATGGAAAGTTGCTGGAGAGGCCTTCAACCTGCAGTGGATTGAAAATGGCTGATGATATCAAGCTTAATGACTAAGTTCGCAGATGACACAAAGGTTGACACAGTAGTTATTGACCTTAACTAGCAGTTTTGACCTTAATTAGCAGTCGGAAAACTGCTAGTTGGGGGGGATACAAGGACTAATAGATTAACAGTAGCCACTGGCAGAGGTGGAAGTGATTCTTGCACTGCTTCTATTCAAATGAGCAGAAGTCTGAAAAACAAGATGCAGGATATTTCAGAGACTGCTGGTAGTCATTGCGTTACAAGTAAACACATGGGTTGTGTTAGGGTAGCTAAGAATAGAAACAGGTGCATGTATACCAGCGTGTACACCAGTGCTAGGAGTTTGGTAAATAAATTTGATGAATTTGAGGTATTGCTCAAAACATCAAAGGCAGATATTGTTGGGATATCAGAGACGTGGTGTCACACAGATATAAGTAATGCGGAACTGGAATTTGGGGAATACAATGTATATAGAAAGGATAGACAGGACAGGAGGGGAGGAGGGGTTATGCTATTAATTAAGAAACACATAAAGTCAAAGGAAGTGAAGCCAGTTGACATCGCTGGACAGGGCAGTGTCGAGTCAGTTTGGTGTGACATAAGCATAGGGAAATCAAAATTGAGAGTAGGAGTGTGCTATAGGCCTAATGACTCTGATGAGTATAATAAGGAACTGTACAGGGAAATAGAGTGGGCCAGTAAATCAGAGAGTCTTATAATGGGGGATTTTAATTTCCCAGATATTGACTGGAATTTGTGGGTTGGTCACTCGCACACTAGCAAGGCTTTTGTGGATTTATTGGATGATTGTTTTCTACATCAGCATGTTCGTGAGGCAACAAGAGGGAGCAATACTCTTGATCTGATTATCAGTAGTGATTCTTCATGCATTAAGAACCTGCAGATAAATGAACCACTAGGTGGCAGTGATCACAGTGTGTTGAAGTGGGATTTACTCAAGGAGGTAACTACCATCAGAGGTAAAGGGAAGGGTTTTTGTTTTCGTAAAGGCGACTATGATGGTCTGAGACAGTATTTAAATTCTATACAGTGGGACCAACTGATGATGTTACCAACAGCAAACTCAAAATGGGAAGCATTCAAGGAACTAATCTTGGTGGCTACCAGGCTTTACATACCAACTAAGAAATATTGTTCAAGGTTTAGGCCTAAATGGTTGTCAGATGGACTAATGAGACATGTGGCAGAGAAGAAAAATGCATGGGATACATACAAATTAATGGGTGACATGGAAGCCTATGATAGATATAAGTTGGTCTGTAACCAAGTCACAAAGGAGATTAGGCAGGCAAAGGCAGACTACGAAAAATCCTTGGCAAAGGATGCAAAGAAAAACAGAAAGGAGTTCTTTACATACTTGAACTCGAGAAGGAAAGGGATGAATCAGATTGGTCCACTGGATATTGATGGTTCAACAGTTGAGGATCCTGCTCAGGTGGCTAACAATCTAAACGAGTATTTTGCATCTACATTCACGCATGAGGAGTTATTCAGGAAGGAGAATGATGTAGGTAAAGTAAACATTGGCAGTGAGCTGGATGATTTTGTAATAACTGAGAGGAAAGTGGAGGAGAGATTGTTGAGGATAAACATAAAAAAGGCACCTGGGGTGGATGGGATCTATCCAGTTATATTAAAGGAGGCAGCAAAGGAAGTATGCAAACCCCTAGCCATAATTATGAGAGCTTCTTTGGACTCAGGGGAGGTACCCATAGACTGGAGAAGTGCAAATGTAACCCCAATTCACAAAGGAGGATCAAAGGCTGACACAAGTAATTATAGACCTGTTAGTTTAACTTCTGTTCCAGGTAAATTAATGGAGGCACTGGTTAAAGAAGCACTGCAGGATCATCTAGACAAGAATTCCGTTATAGCTCAGACGCAGCATGGTTTTGTTAAGGGCAGGTCTTGCCTGACCAATTTGATTGGATACTGTGATGTAGTCACAAAAGAACTGGATGCAGGGAATAACTTTGATATTATATATTTGGATCTTAGAAAGGCTTTTGATACTGTTGCACATGGAAGACTGCTGCACAAATTGGAGCAGTGTGGCATTGGAGGCAAATTGCTGCTATGGATAAGGGGATGGTTGAGTGGCAGAAGACAGAGAGTGGTAATCAATGGACACTGCTCAACGTGGACTAATGTTATTAGTGGAGTTCCTCAAGGTTCAGTGTTGGGTCCATTGTTGTTTTCGGTGTTTATGAATGATATTGATGATGGGATATCAAGTTTAATGTCTAAGTTTGCAGATGATATAAAGGTTGGCAGGGTCGTTAAGGACACTACTGACGCTATGCTGCTGCAACAGGATCTGGAAAGGTTGAACAGATGGGCTGAGAGGTGGCAAATGAAGTTTAACATTGACAAATGTAAAGTACTACATATGGGTAACAGTAACCCCAGAGCAATGTATCAACTCTGCGGTACTACACTGACAGTAGTGGAGAATGAAAAGGACCTGGGGGTAATTGTGCAGGCAGATATGAAGTTCTCTGAGCAGTGCAGACGAGCTGCAAGAGTAGCTCATGGTGTCTTGTCAATGATATACAGGAATTTTTCTAGCAGGGATAAGGAGGTGATTATTCCCTTGTATAAGGCAATGGTTAGGCCACATCTTGAGTACTGTATACAGGTCTGGAGGCCTCATTTCAAGAAGGATGTAGAGCTACTGGAACGGGTACAGAGAAGGGCAACAAGATTAGTAAATGGAACAAAGGGTTGCTCTTACGAAGAAAGGCTTAAGTTTTGCAAATTACAGAGTCTGGAGACTAGGCACCGGCGAGGTGATCTGATAGAGGTGTATAAGGCTTTGAATGGTTTGAGCATGCTCAATGCCAATGGGATTCTTCATCTTTCTCAGAATAATCACCTCAGAGGGCATAAATTCAAATTGAGGAAGGACGGATGTCGGATAGATGTGCGGAAATTTGCCTTTGGCCAGCGGGTGGTTGGTTGGTGGAACCGACTTCCATCACTTGTTGTTGAAGTTGATAGCCTAAACAAATTTAAAGCTCAACTGGACAGGTATTTCGAACGAACGGAGGGGTGAAATGGGAGAGGGTTTTTTTTTTTTTTTTTGGCTGATGCTGAATAAGCTTGCTTTCTTGCATCATATGCCTCTACTAATGCTAATGCTAACTATGAATGCAACAGGATCTAGAGAAATTATGCAAATGGGCTGAAAAATGGCAGTTGAAGTTTAATATTGTCAAATGCAAGCTCTTGCATATTGGTAGCAGCAATCCCAGAATAACATACCAGTTGTGTGGTATTACTTGTTGGGTAGTGGAAAATTAAACAATCCTTGGGTATATAATTGTGCAGTCAGATATGAAGTTCTCTGAGAGTGCAGACACATTTCTAGAACAGCTCCAGGAATTTTGCTAGCCGGGATAAGGATGTGATTATCCCATTGTGAAAGACTCTGTTTAGGCTTTATCTTGTGTACTGCATACATATTTGTAGGCCTCATTTTGTGAAGTATATGGATCTCATGAAAAATGAAGCCCAACAATATTGGTGAGGGGAACAGAAGGATGCTCTTACCAAGAAAGGCTTCATTTCTGTAAATTGCAGTGTCTGGAAACTAGACAGCTGAGAGGTGATCTGATTGTGGTGTTTAAGCCTTTGAATAGATTAAGCAAGCCAAATTCTGATGGCGTTCGTTCTTTTGCTCAGGCTGCACTCATGAGTGGGCATGATTTCAAATTGAACAATAATGGTTTCTAGTTAGATTTGCTGAATTTTGCCCTTAGTCATTGGGTGGTTGATTGTTGGAACAAATTTCGACCTGCTGTTGCAGAAGTGGGTAGTTTGAATAAATTCAAGGAAAAACTAGTCAAACTATTGTCTGTGATGGACAGGTATGTGGAAAGTGTTTTTTTTTTTTTTATTATTATTATTAAGCTGTGCCAAGTAAGCATAAGCTTGCTTTCTGTCATCATTTCCCACCACTACTGCTATATATACACAGCTTATAAGTTATCAGAATATCCTAGTATCCTTTAAGTCCTAACTTTAGGTCTAGTATGTTAATTTTTTAATTAAAATTATTTACTGTTTTTGGTTATATTTTTATATTTTTAATTTATGCAATAAATTAAGTATGGTGTGTATTAATGTATTGTGGAAATTAAATATATATGATGTGTGAATGTAATTTGCAAATTAAATGAATATTTTAATGTATGTAATAGGAAGAGCTGCGTTCAGATGGTTTACCTGATGGTTGTGTTGCAGTAGTAAATTTGGCTGGACAAAATGTTCTTGATCCATTAAGAAGGTGGGTCATTTTGTGCATTTCTTTCTTGGCTTAAATTTATTTCAGATAACATTAAATCCTTTGTTGGATGCATTCCTTTTAGGTGTTTGCCTATATATATATATATATATGCATGCATGTATGTGCACCTATTGTTTTCACCCCGTCTCCATCTGTCTGTCTGCAAGTAAAATCCCAACTTCCAGTGGAAAGATTTTAAAATTGGCAATTATTATTATTTAGAAAAATTGATAAATAATTGGCAATTATTATTTTTTTTTTCTCCATACAATTTGTATGGGGAAAAAAAAAAAAAGAAAATAGAATTATATTTGTATGTAACAAAGAAATTATTAGATCAAATGTTGGTTTAATGCAGTGTTGTTAGCTTTAGACAATCCATGCACACTCTGCATTTATTGTTATGTAAGACTTGTGAACATGGTATTGTTTGTGAAGAGATATATACATTTAAAAAGAATGTATATGGGAGGCAAGTAATAAATACAGTATTGTAGATTTGTAATTAAATTGAACAGCTAAGTTTAAAGAATATAAGACAACAGAGTTTTATTTAGTGTTCTATAAAATTATAATCTTCATAATTAATTGATAAGTAAGGAGATAACTATATTTAGTTTTCACTATTTAATCACAGAAAAAGAAAAAAATCAGTTGAGAAAAAAATCAAATGTGCCTGTAGCATAACATTAACTAATTAACTAACATTAACTAACTTGTAAGTGACATTAATTTACTTTTTCATTTTATGGGAGAGTACTTGGTGTATCTCTGACAACTGTGTGTGTTTTAAAATGTGGCATTGTATGAATATTTTCTTTCATTTTATTATTTATCTTGATTAATAATAAATAAAGTTAACTTCTGAAACATAAATTGTAAGTGCTCTGTATTGTGGTTGGGAGTAAAATTAATGTGATCACTGAATAAATTTGCCACTGAAGTTTTACCTCTATCATAAGGTGACGACTTTGTACTTCACTTGTGATAAATTTTGAAAACGAGAACTACTATCTTACTGGCAGTTTGGAGGTTTTCTCTTTCTTTCTGTCAGTTGCTGTTTTTTATATATGGCCAGACTTTATTTATTCCTTAAAATTTGATATGATTGGTGTTAAATTTTAAGTCGACATTATCTTGGTTGACTTTTTCAAACTTTATTTCCTGTTTGATCAGTGATGGGCAAGAATATCATATTTATTCTGAAGCAGTTGCAATTTTTTTTTAAAATTACATTGTAACCTAGTGTACTGGAGGTGAGCACCATGGTGTGAACTAACACATAAGTAGGGGTTGAGGTGTGGTATCCACACCACACAGAGGAGTGCCATCCCTTTGCGTTAGGAGGTAATAGTAGGTGGTAGATGACTCATCAACAAGTGCAGTACTACCACTTTGTGTGCTGGAGGTTCGAAGTGATAAAAACCATATTTAGTCTCCAGAGCAAAGTTCCAGAAACCGACAGCTCTTCCATCATGATGTATGATTGATCTCTTTTGAGGTTATGATGGGCATCATGGCAAGAACTAATCTTCCTTACATTTCTAAGGTATAGCTCGAAAACGATATTCACAGGCTGGCCGCTGCATAGTCCACCAGACTGAATCTATTGGTAACTCTCTAGTTGATCTCTGAAAGATAGTGACTGGTGGGGTCCAAGTAGTGTGTATGCAGGGGGCATATGTCAAGGAGCTAGGTATATATTTTCTTGCCTTTTATGTGTGTGTGCGATATCTAAAAATTTCGTTACATCATACATCAACTTACCTGCAAAAAGACTTGAACTTCCGAAACACTTCCTTGTTCATTTCACAAATATACATGGTCTCAGTTCCAATCTGAATGATGTCCATTTCCACTTAGTCTGCCAAGCTCCACATACTTTTTCTAACGGAAACCAAATTATTGGTTGCCTCAACCATTGGTCGTATCATTTGTCCTAATTATTTGCTCTATAATTCCTTTTGCTTCAAAGGTGGTATTTGTGGATATGTCCACTCTGATATTCCCTGTCAGAGACTTGATAATTTGGAATCTCCTCTTTTTTTTTTTTTTTTTTTTTTTGACCTTCTCTGGCTTAAAGTACCCCATTCTGTCAAATTCATCTGTTGCTTTTATCATGCTTTCAACTGCAGTAAACACTTTGAACTCTTTGACTTTCTTTCTCTGAAACAACTTTCTCCAATTAAATTTTCCTAATATTGATTTATTTTCCTTGATGATTTTAACTTTTACAATTCCAGTTGGCTTCAATTTTCAATTTACACAGACCTGACTGGGTGAGGTCTGAGGCTTTTGCAATAATTAATGACTTTACGCAGATTGTTCATTTATCTACCAGAATATCAGACAATCCTAACCACAGATCCAACTCTCTTGGTCTTTTTGTCACAAACAACCACCCTTCAAAGTACATGGTTGAAATGAGTGGTCTTCTAGTCATGTTGGACCACACTGTGGTATTGGCTTTTCTCCAGCAGAAAAAATCATTTAAGACTAGTTCTTCAAGAACATTACGATGAACATTCACTTTTGGAGCATATTCTTCCCTTAAGAGCTGGTTGAATTAAGTTGACAACAGGAATCGCTGTTCATGAGATATATGCTTAGTTTCATCAGCAAATTCATGTGGAATTGAGATTGATTGTTCTGCAATCTGTGTTTGATGAACTGTTTTAATTTCTTGCTTACTTTTATTGTTCACATGATGGACTGGTTAAGTCAATATTTCATTGAATTCATCTTCATCTTCTTCTAGTGCAGATGATAATTGTATCTTCCATACTTGTTTTAGTATCTGACTTCTCTGTGTCAATCTCTCAATGGTTATTAACTTCTCTTTGCTTTGTATTTAAGGAATAGAATATTCTATTAGAGATTCCTGTTATCACTATTTCAGGCTTTCCTAAAAAGTATTTTCTCAGATTGTCTATGCGGGCAGTGTTCTTCTGTCTTATAGTTAACTGTGGATAGTCTCTTTCTATAATCCTGTGTAGTCCTTTTGTCAAGGCTTGTAGTTTCTCAGCTGGCTTTCCCTTGAGGTGCAAACAGAGGAGTACCGTCACCATTTGCGATTTTTTTCACTGATCTCACTGCAATTTTTCACAATGTTGTTATTTTTCAAGCAATTGCTGTTAGTTCCTCTAATTTTTCATCAATATCCTTGTAGCAAGTGTCATAGTAAACCAGTAAAACGTCTGTTGGCAAAACAGGGTTGTGTCCATATATTATGTAAAAGGGCTTTTCCATAATGCTAGAATGATACACTGAATTATATACAAACAAAGCATGGTTTAACATGAGATCCCAGATTTTTTTATTAGACTTTACCAACTTTGAGCATATCTCTTTCAAAGTTTTATTAACTCTTTCTGCCATTTCATTGCTCTGGGGTGGAATGGGCCTTTTTAATATTCAAGGTTTTATAGAGTTGTAATAAGAGCTGAGGTAAAATACTGCTTCTTTCAGTACAGATGGTTTCTGGTGTTCCATATCTGTATACTACTCCATCCAAAATCAGATGTGCTATGTTCTTAGTCTCTGTCTTCTCTGTCCACCTAGAATACATATCTGTGATGACGTTGCTATATTTATTACCTCTTGTTATAACAGAGAGTGGTCCTATCACATCCATGGCAATGTGGTGAAAGGCTCTAGTAGAAAATAAATGCAATGGAAGCGAGTGCCTTTCCTCTGAAAGTTGCTATGATCTGACACTAGTGATGTGCCTATACAAACTGTATTACTTCATCTATAATCTTTTCTAATAATACCCTTACTAATATTGTAGATAACTCACTCCTAGTCACTCCCACTCAACTCCTAGATGACCCACTAAACTATTAGAATGATAATTTTTGATAATCCATAGCATCAGGGCATTTGGAGCTGTTACACGATACCTTCTCCTAAGATTGTGCATCCTTTTTCTTATCCCTCCATCAGCAGCTAACTATTATGCTCTTCAGAGACTGTCATTTAATATCATTTAAAGAGGTGGATCAATTTCATGATGTGTTGTAGTCTCTCAAACATTTCACTCTAGAAGTTTTATAGTAACTTTGAGATGCACTGCTACATGTCCAACATAATTTTCTTTCTTCATATCTATTTCAACCTGAGTAGCTTTATCTACACATGGAGTTAGGGCATTCCAAATTGTGTAGCTTTATCTACACAATTTGAAAGCACACACACACATATCTCTGCACTTTAATTAACAGTCAGTAATCCTTTAGGAGCAACGGTGTTTATGCCTTTTTCCAAATCCACAACTTTATTTATTAATTCTTTATTTCTTTTTATCCCCTCAATCAAACTTTTTCTGATAATGAAAGCATCAGCTCCAAAGTCAAAAAGTGCATCTAACTGCCTGCCAGCAATAATAATATTCATTGAGCTAAATCTAGTGGTTATTTCATTTATATCCTTTGTAAGTATAGCTACCCTGAATTGAGATGAATTTTCACAAGTATCTAACTCTTTTTGATCCTCATTGGATGACAGTGCCAAAGAATTCCCTTGTGACTGTACGGAAGGTCTTGCATTAGTACCACTTCCACAATTACAAGCATAGTGTCCTCCTTTCTTACATTTATAGCAGTGACTTGTTGGTTTTGGGAGTTTTGAGTAAAACCAATCGATTTGGTGCTCTTTGGATTTCATCATACCATTCTGAATGTTCAAGAACCTTCTTATTCCATTGATTTTGAATAGTTTTCCAGTTTGAAACTAATTTTATCTGCTTATTAGTTTCCATCAATTGTTTTGCAACTTGACTTCCAATAAGACTATGTTCATATTCAAAGTTCTCCCCATTTCTGTAGTATAAGAATTCCAACTTGAACTCCCCTATTTCTGATGCCTTATGTATTGCTCATTCAGTAGTCCAAATATCAGACTTCTCTATGGCCTTTCTGATATTTTCACGAAACACCAGTCACAAAACAGGGATTATAAGACTGTTAGTGCATTCACTATCTATTGGCATCACTTTAATAATTTCAAACATCAGTGATGTCCTGTTATAAAAGTACTTGACCCTTTCAGTCTCTCTCTCTTTCTCTCTCTCTGTCGCTTTGAGACTAGTGAAGACAAGGCATACGAAAGCCTTTGCTTATGAGCAGATTTTCTAAGAGCATTTTTTTTCCTCAAACAAAGTAGCCTCTCTGTATTTAAGTGAACCTAGTATAAACTATCTTTGCTCAAGGTTTAGGCTTAAATGGATGTCAGATGAACTAATGAGACATATGGCAGAGAAGAAAAATGCATGGAATACATATAAATTAATGGGTGAAGTGGAAGCTTATGATAGATATAAGCTGGTCTGTAGCCAAGTCACAAAGGAGATTAGGCAGGCAAAGGCAGATTTAGGAGAAATCCTTGGCAAAGGATGCAAAGAAAAACAGAAAAGAGTTCTTTACCTATGTAAACTCTAGAAGGAAAGGGATGAATCAGATTGGTCCACTGGATATTGATGGTTCAACAGTTGAGGATCCTGCTCAGGTGGCTAACAAACTAAACAAATATTTTGCATCTACATTCACACATGAGGAGTTATTCGGGGAGGGGAATGCCAGAGATAAATTAAACTCTGGCAGTGAGCTAGATGATTTTGTAATAACTGAGAGGAAAGTGGAGGAGAAATTGTTGAAGATAAACATAAAAAAGGCACCCAGGGTGGACGGGATCTATCCAGTTATATTAAAGGAGGCAGCAAAGGAAGTAAGCAAACCCTTAGCTATAATTATGAGAGCTTCTTTGGACTCAGGGGAGGTACCCATAGACTGGAGATGTGCAAATGTGACCCCAATTCACAAAGGAGGATCAAAAGCTGACACAAGTAATTATAGACCTGTGAGTTTAACTTCTGTTCCAGGAAAATTAATGGAGGCACTGGTTAAAGAAGCACTGCAAAATCATCTAGACAAGACTTCAGTTATAGCTCGGACACTGCATGGTTTTGTTAAGGGAAAGTCTTGTCTGACCAATTTGATTGGATACTATGATGCAGTCACAAAAGAACTGGATGCAGGGAATAACTTTAATAATATATATTTGGATCTTAGAAAGGCTTTTGATACTGTTGCACATGGAAGACTGCTGCGCAAATTGGAGCAATGTGGCATTGGAGGCAAATTGAAGGCCTATGGATAAAGGGATGGTTGAGGGGGGAGAAGACAGAGTGGTAATCAATGGACACTGCTCTTCGTGGACTAATGTTATTAGTGGAGTCCCTCAGGGTTCACTGTTCGGTCCATTATTGTTTTCTGTATATATAAATGATATTGATGATGGTATATCAAGCTTAATATCCAAGTTTGTAGACGATACAAAGGTTGGCAGGGTCGTTAAGGACACTACTGATGCTATGCTGCTGCTGCTGCAACAGGATCTGGAAAGGTTGAGCAGATGGGCTGAGAGGTGGCAAATGAAGTTTAACAGTGACAAATGTTAAGTAGTACATATGGGAAACAGTAACCCCAGAGCAACGTATCAACTCGGTGGTACTACACTGACAGTGGTAGAGAATGAAAAGGATCTGGGGGTAATTGTGCAGGCAGATATGAAGTTCTCTGAGCAGTGCAGACGGGTTGCAAGAGTAGCTCATGGTGTCTTGTCAATGATATACAAGAATTTTTCTAGCAGGGATAAGGAGGTGATTATTCCCTTGTATAAGGCAATGGTCAGGCCACACCTTGAGTACTGTATACAGGTCTGGAGGCCTCATTTCAAGAAGGATGTAGATCTGCTGGAACGAGTACAGAGAAGGGCAACATGATTAGTGAATGGAACAAAGGGTTGCTCTTACGAAGAAAGGCTTAAGTTTTGCAAATTACAGTGTCTGGAGACCAGGCACTGGCAACGTGATCTGATAGAGGTGTATAAAGCCTTGAATGGTTTGAGCATGCTCAATGCCCATGGGATTTTTCCCTCTTGCTCAGAATAATCACCTGAGAGGGCATAAATTCAAATTGAGGAAAGACAGATGTAGGATAGATGTGCAGAAATTTGCCTTTAACCAGCCGGTAGTTGGTTGGTTCAACAGACTTTCATCCCTTGTTGTGGAAGTTTAGCCTAAATAAATTGAAGGCTCAGCTGGACAGGTATTTCGAATGAACGGAGGGGTGAAATGGGAGTGGTTTTTTTTTTTTTTTTTTGGCTGAAGCTTGCTTTCTTGCATCATATGCCTCTACTAATGCTAATGCTCTGCCATATAGTCTAGACCGTCGTTGCCACCAAATGTTTTTCTGGCTAATTCGCAATGTCACTAACTCTTTTTATATCCAACAAAAACAATAACACGATATTCCTGGTTATCAACTTGTGAATGTCGGAATGAATGCTCCTGGATTCAGAAATTGTATTCAAGATGTTTGGAAATTAGGATTAACAGTTTCTGCTGATATTGTGGCACTATTTAACGTGTCATTAATTTCCAGTTCGATAATGTTTTCAGTAAAACCACTGCCTTAGCGCATGCCCTTCTTGAAGCTAACTGTTTTGAAAAATATAAAAAAGCATTCTTCTTTCAGTGTATTAGATTGGAAATTCCAGTAGTCAAAATCCTGGTGTTGACCGTGCCAAAAATGTGTGCTTTTCTCTATGTCTTAAGTATTTTCAACTTTTTGATTTTCAACTTTTTGAATGAGATCACACACATCTATAAAGGTTTCCCCATTTCACCACATATCTTCTGACTCCCCAAGGAATCCCCAAATATATTGTTTTGTTAGCTTTAGGATTTAAACTTCCATAAATTATATGTTCTTTGACTGTCAGTGCAATAAAGAAAGAAAAATGAATGGATACCTTTGAAATTTTGGAGGAATTTTATTTTTAATTCAATAAATTTTGATGCATATTGGTAACAGCTTTCAAAAGTAGGTGAGCTACTACATGCAAATTTATTAGATGGTTCCTCATTTAACCTTGTATGTTTTTGTGTTGTCAATTGCATTTACTTAATTCCTAATAATATACCTTTAACTTGACATGCTTTGAAGTGAGTTTACAATTTTCTCTTTAACCGTTTTATTTATATTTCCTTTTAAATCATCAAGCTTATAATAACCCAGTATATGAACTGCAATGTTCTCGCATGAGCCTTCTGTGCCTTTAATGATAACTAATATATTAATTTTATAAGCTTTTGAGCATTTTATCCTTTTAATATATTCAACTTGTAACACTAACTCCATAAATGATTGTTTATTTTAATCCAAGCATAAGTTTTTTCTAGCTCTTTTAATTTTCCAAACTTTTTTTTATTCTCTTTATTTCAACCATCATGATTTCATGACTTTATTTCTGAAACCCGCATTTGTTACATCACACTACATTGTTTTCAATGAACTCACCTTCTCAGTCAAAGCCAACATGTGCTTTACAATAACAACTATGTACTAATAATTATGTCCTAACAAAACGTGTAGCAATGACACGTACAATTCAAGTCCCGTGTAATTTAAACTCTACACTGGAACAACTTTGCTTCACATGTATTTCCTGAAAATTACAGTCTACAGAAATTGAAGTCTAATGTCAACAGGTATTTTCTGTCTTCTCACTTTCAACCTACACATGGTACTAAGTAATATAGGTTCTAATACCTTTAGTGATTGTGACTTTCACTTATACAGTATATAAAAAAAGTGTCATCAGCTCAGGCTGTCTGAGTTCACTGTTATTGCACAGGTGAACTAAGGAATGTACTGACATAAATACGTCCATAATAGTTCAATTAATTACATATCACCACATGTTATATGCCTTAACATACAGTTACTTGTTGAGAGATCTGAACCTTTTATTGAAAGTGAAGTAGTCAGCAGTTTAAAAAAAAATGTTAGTAAGTGTTTGGTAGTAGTTGAGCTGTGTAATTTTTTTATTTTTTTAAAATGAATAGATCAAAATTAAGGCATTTATACTATTAATCAATGCATAAAACTTTTTAGATGGACACCGGGATTCAAGCAAAATGTTTATGCTAGTAGAATTATACAACTTCTGCCCTATGTTATGCTATTCAGAAAATGGCAAATCCCCCTAAAGTGTTTGCCACCATCTCAGGAGTGGGTAAGTCAGTTTTCTTTTGTTTTTTAAAATGGTTGTTTTATATACTGCTAAGATATACAGTAGGATTTCAGCAGGAACGGTTTCACTTGGCAATATTGTTCTTAGTTATTAATGTTTATATATTGCATCGACTTTCAAAATATTGCCATATGTGGATTTCCTGAAGGATTAAGAATAGGTTAGTAGTGATATTAGAATAGTGCAAGGTAGTGGATTTCTGAACTTTATGATCAGTCATCTTGCAGTTCATCTTACTATTCAAAGATCTACAGCATCCTGCCTAAAACAAGCTTCATGAGATCCAGCCTTCTGTTATTTCCCCAATATTTTATATTTGTGCTCCATGTACAGGTCGACCTCACTAACCCGGCAGTGTTGGGACCTGCAGGGTGCCAGATTAGTGAGTTTGCCGGATCACCGGTGGTTATATGCACATACAGTTTACCCAACAGCTAACCACCTGATTCTACCTTAACACTACTTTAACTTTAAGAAAAAATTTCCCAGGAGCCAAAAAATATTTAGCAAATAATTTGATTAGTAATTCTAAAATAAATTTTGTAATGTCAGTGTTGTTTTTTCATTTAAAATATCAAAAAAAGTCTTCTTTTTTTTTTGGTGTCGTATATGTGTGGCCCAGTAGGTTACTTTATTTCTTGAGAAGCCGTGTCGGCCACATACGTGTGACGCTATTACGCATACATATGAAGGTCGTTTGTGATTAGTTTATTGCATGCATGGCGAGCGCTGCAATAAAACTAATTGTGATAAAATAAACTCTCAAATGTCGCAGTAAGTTTGTCAGTAATTTTTGTGAAAACAAGTTCGTTAGCGCACTGTATCATCCATCATATTGTGTTGTGTTTTTCTGCAAGTTTGTACAAGTGTGTTGTAAAAAAAAAAAAAATCTAAAAAGGAGTGGCTGAAAGAAAATTTAGAAAGAAAACTCAAAAAATGTAAAAAGAAAAACTCAGGTGTGTCTGCGAGAAGATTTTCTTCTCGCAGACACACCTGAGTTTTTTTAAGAAGTTCAACTTTATCTGATATGGACAATGTATGGTGTTTGCGCTTTACACCACAAGAGGCACTTCCTTTATGCATTGGAACCCTGGCTAGGGCTAAATGTGAGCAGGTATAATAATAAATCCAGAAAAACAAGTGGGAATGGCTTGCCAGTGTTTACGAGTTCATAGCGACAGCTGATGCTGCAACCAACGCCACCAAAACAGTAACAGCAGGTCGGTGTGCCAACTGGGGAAATTTGAAATTATGTTCAAGGAAATTATGTCCAAATTAGCGGTGGAACCGGATTAGTGATGGTCGACCTGTAATTGTCTTACCTACTGGTGAGAGTATATGTATATTTTTTCTGCATTTGATGTTGGACGTTGATTATCACCCCTTACTATCTGGTTGTCATCCTTACTTTGAACCATCTCCAGAAGAGAGAGAGAGAGAGAGAGAGAGGGAGAGAGAGAGAGAGAGAGAGAGAGAGAGAGAGAGAGAGAGTGTGTGTGTGTGTGTGTGTGTGTGTGTGTGTGTGTGTGTGTGTGTGTGTGTGTGTGTGTGTGTGTGTGTGTGTGTGTGTGTGTGTGTGTGTGTGTGTGTTTTAAGTTTGGCTTCCAGACCTGAATGCTATTTTCCAAGTGTGATCTCACCATTGCCTTACATCCTTCTCCTTACTTGCAAAGGTCTTATAAATCATAGGCAGGACACCATATGCCTTTCTATTTGCTTGTTTTACCACATGGTAAATTTCATATCTGATTGTTTTGTAACTCCTTAGCCCCTTTTCTCCTGAACTGCTTTTAACTTCTTTCCCTGTAGAGTGTAAGCAACCTTGCAAAATCATACATTTAAGCATTTAGTTTTGACTCTGTACTTGAAATATAGAGTTAATAGTTGCAATGTTCCTAAATTTATGAAAAACCAAACTGGTTCTGAACCTATGTTTTAAATAGAAATATATAAGTAGATGTTCTAGACTGCAATATATGCTACAGTTATTAAGCTTTTATTTTGTAAAAATAAATGGCACTATATACACAGATTAAACAAAGAGATTTGGTTGAAAATTAGACACTGTATTAAAGAATTTGGAGAAACCAGCTATCTTAGGTGCTCTCAGATTGTTATGAAGTTGTTTAGTAGTCAGCAGTGTTGTGGTTTCAGAATTGCTAGTTCTGCTGGCAGACTAGTAATGATGCTAGCAGAGTTATGAGGAGGGGTGGCCCTGGAATCCATATTTTTGGGAAATAGGGGGGGAGGAGGAGGTGGAGTTATAAAACACAAGTTGGTTTCAATGAATTCTCACCTTTCGTTTATGTTGGACTAGGGTAAGGATTCTGGTCTTGGCTAGATTGGAAGTGCCACTTCTGAGATGATCAAAGGCAATGTCACTTGCTGCTGTGTTGGCTGACCTTTTACAGAGAGATTATACCTTTAGCCAAGATATGAGCTTGAAATATGTCTGACCAGATGTGCTACTCTGGCAAAACACTTGGTAGCCCACATCCCATAATTCCAGAGAGTGGGTGCAAAAAGGGGGGGGGAGAGATTTTGGAGAACTTTTTGCCCAAACATGAGAGGTGGCAAGGCAGAGAGTGGTTTTTTTTTTCTTTATCTGTGAAAACTTTGCTTTTATATTATTAATTAATTATTACTTTTTAACTATAGATAAATATTTTCGATTATTCCATACTTGTCTGTTGTTCTAATTTTAACAGTTAACTCTTCAGTTTTGAATTTAATTCTCTTCACCCTGATCTAATCATTTTCTCTGTTGGTTATATTGATCTGAGCTCTTTGTTTGGTCAAACAGTTTGTATATTTTGTTCAAAACCTCACCTTAAAAAAAGGTGAGGTGGTTTTTGTTAGCCAGGGTAATTGTTTTCTCAGGTTATTTATTCTGGGCAGCACTGGCTTAAGAGGCAACATCATGTTCTCCCAGGTCACCAAAAATCAAAAGAGAAAGAGAAAAAAAAAATTAAAACAAAACTAAATATCATTATCAATCAAGAAGAAATAAGTGAACATTTTAAAAAAAGGAACTCTATATAGAAAATTAGGACACAAATTTTTGATCAGTGAAAAAACTATTAAAGTTAAATTTTCTCCTGCATGATTATTTGGTATGATATTTTGAGCCAGATCACAAGCATTGCCTTCTAAGATATCAATTTGAATATACCCCAAGCTGTCTCTTTGCTTTCAAAATTGAACAAATACCTTAAAAATTGCAGAACAAGTGATAAATTTAAATGTCTTTTAGATGATGCAAAACAGTTGACAGCTGAATTGGAAATTGAATCTGAATTTGATTGTAATAGATGTAATATATATACCTACCCATTTAACCTCATCAGTGTTCTCCCCAGGACCTATTGAATGGGTGCACTGCCCAGTGAATTTAACTGATTGCCCGGCTAAAATTTAAGCGATTCTTGCAGTATCATAAAGTGATCTTGATCAATATTAATTTCAACATACTATGCAATCGAAGCCAATGGGACAGGAGCTGACAATCACAATTCCAGCTGGAATTGTGATTGGATGCCAAAAGATCGGTCGAACTCAGCTTTCCGGTACGTAACCTAACTATGCAGTTATAAGACCTCCCACTATTCGACCATCTTATCACCAATATGGCCGCTGTGATTTATTGCTCTCTGAAATTTTAGTTTAAAATGTGTTTTCCTTCAGTTTGAGTCCTAAAATGTGTCATCACAAGAAGATAAACTGGATTGGAGTCCCTTGGTAAGAAAATTTTGATATTTCACTGGGTGATTGGCTAGTTTGAAGTGTTTTTATCTGTGTTCTTTGTTGTCAGACTGCACTGGTCACCATGTGGCTGACGACAACAACATAGAGAGGTGGCCGATATAACGCAGTTGCCACTTTTCCACCTGGCATTTGACCTGGGAGATGGTCCAAATAGTGTGAAGCCCAAGCTGAAAGAATGCTCCAGCTAACTGTGCTGTAAACTGCTAAATTTACTGAAGAAATATGTATTTTGTGATTCCTGCCTCTGTCATAAACTCTCTTTGGATCGATTATATATATGTAACTATACGTTTTGTGGCAAAACTAATGTCACTAACACATTCTACATCTCCGAAAAAGTAGCTGCATCTTTCTGTGATGGTTTTTCAAGTTGGGTGCCCCCCATCACATGATAGTGGGGGATAGACCAAATCTTTACCAGAACACTGGGTTCTAACTAAACATTGCACGGACTTGTGTGACATATCAAACTTCTTCATTTCTCCTCCTCTATAAGGATCCACTGACAAAACCCCGCTAATCCGGAAAGCTAATTTTCTGAATTTGCCAAAATGCCTTCGGAGAACATTGCACAAACCAAAGAAAATAACGGGATAATACTCGAAACTAGACAACTTGATGAATGCAGTCTGACAATGATGAACAGAAGCCAGCCCCACTCTCAAAAAAGTGGAACAAGAGGATGGTTGTGCCCAAGTCAGAAAGGGAAACTAAGTCCCAAGCTGACCCTGACAGAAAACAAACAGAGCAGCAAAGCCAACAAATAGAAATCATTGATGAAGTGCATACCCTGGACCCAACCTTGCTGGAGGGCCTTGTGCCAGAGCAGATGCTGATTCTTAGGCACACATTGGAAGATCTCCTAAAGGAGCAAAACAGCAACGTGACTACATGGCTCCATGCTGATATTGTCTTCCTGTGGACAAAGTTGGAGACCATCCTATATAAAACCCATGCAAAATGCGAAAAAGCAAATGCCAAACTTTTTTTTTTTTTTTTTTTTTTTTTTATGTGAACCCCAAACACGAGAGGTATTAGAACCTATAGTACTTAGTACCATGCTTGTGTTGGAGGTTGAGAAGACTAAAGAAGATATTTGTTGACACTACTGGACTTGAACTTCTGTAGATTGTAATTTTCAGGAAATACGTATGAAGGAAGGTTGTTCCAGAAAACAGCAGTTGAATGAATAAACGAGGAAGATGAAAAGTTGTTTCTGTGGGTTTGAAGTTGGACAGTAAATGGATGTTGGCTGGTGGTGGCACGTGTTTGGACTGATTTGAAAGAGAGAGTGGGAATTATAGAAGCCAATTCAGAAGAACAGTGCCCATGGAAGTATCTGTAGAAGAGACATGCAGCAGACACAGTACGTCTATGAGAAAGCGAGTGGAGAGACTCTGTTAGAGATGAATCATTAATTAACCTAACTGTCCTCTTCTGAATGGAATCAAGAAGCCTGAGAGAGGCTTTGGGGGCACCACCCCAGACGTTGGAACAATATTCCATGGCAGGGAGGATTTGCGATTTATACAGAGTGAGCAGCTGTTTGGAAGAAAAGTAACGCCGAGAAAACCAAATTTTTTAGATGCAGAGGAAGCAATATTTGTAATGTGCTTGTGCCAAGAGGGATTAGAAGTCAGGGTAATCCCCAAAAGAGATATATCATTTTGCCTAGAAATCGGAGTGTCACTAAAGATAAGCATAGGAGCAGAAGAATTCTTTTTGCAAGATATAAGACAAGACTGAATTTTAGAAGGATTGAAATCAACTAAGTTGTCTTTGCCCCACTGGAGAATTACCTGAAGATCGGCATTTAAGGAATTGGTAGCAGATTTTCGAGAAGTTGAGCCGAGTGTGGGATAGAGGTAGCCGAGTGTGGGATAGAGGTTTCTCAAAATGGAAAGTTGAATGCAATGTGCTATCATCGGCAAAACTATGGATAAGATTTCCAGTCAATGGAAGAAGGTCATTAATATAGAAGAGGAAAAGAGTGGGGGAAAGAACTGTACCTTGGGGGACACCGGCATTAGTGGAGAAGTTAGAAAACAGAGAGCCGTCTACCGTCACCCTCAGCAAGAGATCAGAGAGAAAACTGGATAACCAATTACTACAAACAGTTGGCAAACCATAAGATGGAAGCTTGTTTAGAAGACCTTTATGCCAAACAAGATCAAAAGCCTTTGAGATGTCAAGAGCAACTACTTGTGTTTCACCGAACCTTTCCATTGAATTAGTCCATAAATGGGTAACATAAGCCAGAATATCACCAGTGGATCGACGGAATCCATACTGGCGATCGTTGATCAGACGAAAGGTTTCTAGGTACTTTAAGAGTTGGCGGTTAATTGATTTCTCCATTACTTTAGAAAGAGTAGAAGTAATTGCAATGGGACGATAATTGGATGGGAGGAATTTGTCACCCTTTTTAGGAACTGGCTGAATATAGCAAATTTGCAAGCAGAAGGAAAAAAACCTTTGGAATAAGAAAGTGAAAAAAGGCGGCAAAGAATAGGAGTAAGTTCAGGAGCACAAGTTTTGAGAACAAGTGGAGAAATACCATCAGGACCTGAAGCTTTCTTATCATCAAGATTCGTCAAAATCCTTCTGACATCCTTTTGACGGAACGCCACTGGAGGCATTGAATGGAGTGTGTTGGGAATGGTGGAAGGTGTTTTACCAAGGTCATTAATACATGAGCTGGAAGAAAAATGGGATGCTAGCAGGTCAGCTTTATCCTTGGCTGAAGTGATAACAGAACCATCTGGTTTGGACAGAGGCGGTAGCAGAGATGGGCAAAACTTATGGCCAATAGCTTTGGCAAGAGACAAGAATGCTCGGCTACCATTAGGGCAAGAAGCAAGTTTTGTACTCTTAGCCTGTTCAAACTCTAGTTTGGACTGATTAATAACTGCTTTATAATTGTTGCGAGCTTTGGTGTAGGCAGAAATGAAACTGAAGAATTAGAAACAAGCCAATTACGATATGCAACATTCTTCTCTTGGACAGCCTTAGCACATTTATTGGAAAACCAAGGTTTAGATAAGTGGAGTGTGGGATAGAGGATTCCATTCCTGCAAGAATAATATCACTGGCACGATCTGAGCAAACATTGACATCAGAAGTTTTGAAACAGTAATCCAACCAAAGAAAAGAAGTCTCGCAGGTCATCCCATTTTGCATTCTTGTAATGCCAAACAACACGAGGTTGGGAATAGCCATGAGATAAAGGTTCCATTGGAGAAGAGACAATCACCAAGTTGTGATCTGAAGTGCCTAAAGGACTTCGACCGTGTACTTAGAAGGGTTGTTTGTGAGAAAAAGATCAAGCGTATTGGCTGTATGATTAGGATTGTCCGGTATTCTCATAGGTAAATGAACAATCTGTGCTAGGTCATTAGTAATTGCAAAAGCCTCAGCATCTCGACCTGCTGAGTCGGTGTGACTAGAAAACGGAAGCCGGCTGGAGTTGTGAACATTAAAATTACCAAGGAAAATTAGCTCACTGTTAGGAAAGTTGGACTGGAGAAAGTCAAGTTGCAAAGAGAGGAAGACAAACAGCTCCAAGTGATTAGTGGAGTTGGGAGAACAGTAGAGACAACAGATGAATTTGACACAATGAGGTAGAGAGATTTTAAGCCAGAGAAGATCAAAGAGAGGAGATTCCAAATTGCCAAGTCTCTGACAGGGAATATCAGAACAGACATATGCACAAGTACCACCTTTGAGGCGAAAGGAATCATACAGCGAATAATTTGGGCATCTGAGATGAGCAGTAGTTGAATCAACCGATAACTGAGATTCTGTCAGAAAAAATACATGGGGTTTGGCAGACTGCAAGTGGAAATGGATATCGTTGAGATTAGAATTGAGACCACGTATATTTGTGAAGTGAATTAGGAAGTCCTTGGGAGGTTTAGATCTTTTCGCAGATAAGCTTGCTCTATTAGTTTGACAATTCATTGTGTATTCAATATTAAGAAAAAGTGGGTGGGACATGCTGTATGAAGTAATGAAATTTTTGGATATGGCATACACGTGGCAAGAATATACCCAGATCCTTGACATAATGTGGCCTCGACAATGCTCCTCACATACACACTACTCAGACTCCCTCCAGTCACTATCTGGCAGAGTAGAGGTAGCAAGATTATACACTAGCTGATCCGGAAGCCTCCTAGAGAGTTACCAATAGGTTCAGTCCGGTGTACTAACTAGCAGCCGGCCTGCGAACACCATTTTAGAGCTGTACCCTAGAAATGTAAGGAATATTGGGTCTCGCCATGACGTTCATCATAACCTCAAAAGTCATCAATTATACTGCATGATGGAAGAGATAAGGAAGGGTTGACCGGAATTTAGCTCTAGAGACTAAACATGGGTTCCACCACTGCAAGCCTCCAATAAGCAAAGTGGTGGTATTTCACCGGTTGATGTGAGTCATCTACCACCTAGTGACAACTAGAGGCATACCTCCGAGGTGGGGGAAAGTGAAATGCCACAGTGTGCTCTGACCTAGTCAGAAGCACTGATGACCAAAACTACCATTACAATTACCATCACAAAGCCAACTGCTAGGAAGATGCTACTCCCTAAGCCACACCTAGGGGTTCTTAAACCCAATACTCCGTACACCCTCAAGACCAGTGAGGAAGTAAAGAAAACTGTTATTGACTCCCTGACTAACGACTTTAGAAGTGCTAAGATCAAATCAATCAGGAAGACGCGAAGCATTGGTGTCATTATAGAGACTGAAACCAAAGACGATGCTAACCTAATCTTGAAGAACTCCAGGATCCCAACGCTTGGACTTATAGGTGAACCACCCAGAGTTAAAGGACCCTTCTATAGTCATTTATGACATAGACAAAGACCTCACCTTTTCTGCCCTCAATGAGGAGGTATAAAGGCATAATCTACAACAAATGCTGCCTGACAGAGATCACACCAGCTTAATAATGCCAAAATATCAGACGAGAGCAGAAGTGGAAATTCCATAAACTGGGTGGTCGGAGTGACCCCTGAAGCCTGGCAGGCAATTACAAAACAAACCAGGATTTCTATCAATTGGGGCTCTTTCCACTACGGGGAACGCGTCGCAGTCCCAAAGTGTTTTAGGTGCTGCCGATTCGGGCACACCACTCACACGTGCCCAACAAGAGTCCACCTGCCTCTTGTTGGGCCCATTCTCAGCACAGCAGACACTGTGCTGATTATGGGCATAACTTTAAGAACTGCCCAAACAAGGAAAGCGAACCAATCTGCGCTAACTGTAAATGGCAAAAGCTCCCACATTCTCATTCCATTAGGGATAACAAATGTCCCATTTATATAAAAACAGAGTGCACAACAAATAAGGATCAATTATGGGAACTCTTCCTGAAATGACCTTGAGATAACCTTTCTGCTAAAACCAACTGCATAAAATTTCTATAACTTAATGCACAGCGGACAATTGCCGTTGCAGGACAGATCAGATAAAGGGCTGAGGGAAAAAAAAACCTCGACATCCTATTGCATCAGGAATCTTATACTTGTGCTGGTGCTGTTCAAAGATACCCCCTTAACTATAAGGTAGTCCAGGTAGATGGAGCAACACCCTGGGCAGCTGTAGTGGTGAGGAACCCAAATATGACAGTCACCGTGATCTCACAGCTGTGCTCCGAGTGGGCCTCTTGTACACATATTGTTACATCACTACGAGAACTCTACGTCATTTCCATGAAAACAGCCACATATACCAGAATCCTGCCGCCCAATAGCACTTCTCTCTGTCCTCAGCAAAGTACTAAAACAACTGCTAAGACAGAGGATTGAAGCACACTATACCTCTGCACATCTATCAGCAAACAACCAATATGCCTTTAAGCCGGGAATATGTTCGGGAAGAAGAACAGCAACCAAAAATATTTTTTCGTCATTTCAACTGACTTTGTGGGACTGTTCGATGCCCTATGGTGGCCGAGTGTCCTTGCAAGACTAAGAGTGGCTTAATTGCCGATAAACTTCTTAGGCTGTCTACAAAGCTACTTAAGCAACAGAAGGATCATGGTACAGGCCCCTACTATCTGGTTGAGTGCCAAGTACATCTGGGCTGCCCGCAGGGCTCTGTACTTGGTCCCCCTCTTATGGAATTATGTGCTGGACGAGTTTCTACGCATGGATCTTGGAGGCATCCAGTCATTGTTGTATGCAGATGACCTCTCCCTGGTCCTTGCTGCTGAATCCAGAGTGCAGCTGGAAACTCTCGCAAACAGAATGCTCGAGACTGGTTTGAAAGATATTGTCTGAATTTCTGACTATAATCCCGCAGATCAGAATATATGACAGAACAATCAAACTAGTCATGGAACTTAAATACCTGGGTATCATCCTGGACAGAAACTGATCATTTTCACTTCACTTAAAATATATCCAGACAAAAATGAAGAACTATGTGGCCATGCTTGCCAGTGACTGAAGAGGTGCACTCTTGTGCTCCTCTACAAGGTGGCCATCATCCCGGCAATCACATATGCCTCTGGCACCTGGTTTCACAAGGCTTCAATGGTGGTGAACCACTGGAGACTAGACATCATCCATAGACCAATCTTTCTGCTGACCATTACTTGAGTGTGCACCAGTGGCCACACACGCATTGCAAGTGATCACAGGGGCTCTGCCTCTTGACCTTGAGATAACTTGCACAGGCATGCTACAGCAACTGTCATGACCGAAAAAAATGTTCTGTCATGGAAATGCCATAAGATACTTGGATCACACCACAGACCCGGCAAATAATCGACAGCTTTAGAAAAAGAGACTTCAAACCTACTTACGGACTATCTGGCAACAACGCTGGACGAATTATAACAAAGGGGACATTACACGAAAGTTCCTTCCGGACATACAGCAGATCTATCCACAATATCCTTCATGGTTCTGCCATGGACTATATGCCACCTGTCTCCTCACAGGACATGGAGCGATCTGCAGTAAATTAATCCAGCTAGGAATTACAGATAACTCCATGTGCACCTGTGGATCCCTGGAGACATGGGACCACTTGATGCATGAATGTGAGCTATATGAGGATCTCCGTGGCTACCTGATCACACAAATGCGCTTTATCCCCCAAAACCAGGAGCACCACTTACTGGAGGACAAAACAACTTATAAAGCCTTCACAAAATTTGCACAGAGCCTTTTTGCCAGATGATAAACGCTTCCACCATCTGCAAACCCAAAGCGACCAGAATAAACAGATCTCTGAAGTACAAATTCTAAACCCACATGCACCAAATGAATACCTGCCTGGAAATAATCACGTATTGAGAGGTGTCTGCCCATTGGGATGGGACCACTCAGAGCGTTGTCAACAAAGGACAACTGGACGGGACACATGTTCCATGAATGGCTGTAGAAAACGGACACACCTAGAATTCTGTCTGATACTACAAGGACCTGACATTTTACAGAGGAAAACAGATCTGACGCCAATCGTGACCAAACCAGACAATCTGACAAGACAACTCAATGTGACAACCTGACCTGACAAACTAATATGGTAAAAAAAAAGGTAAACTGCAGCCATTATCAACCCACTGCAGGATGGAAGCCTCCTCAACAATTCATGCTGAGGGAAATGGACCATATCTGCCATGCTGGTCTGGTGCAGGTTGATAGATCGACTGTATTTTGCAGTCAGGGCTTGAACTCAGGAGCTCACATCTGGTGAGTTTGGGCTTGGCACACCCAGGATACTGAGCTGGATATCATCATTCTTCTCTTTCTTGGTGAGTCCCTTCTACTTTTGACCGTTGCTCTCTCTCTCTCTCCCTCCCTGCCCCTCCAGGGTAATTCAGAAATTTTTTTTTTTTTTTTGGCTGGTGCAGCATAAGCCTCGTGCTTCCTTGCACCATATAGCTAATAATAATAACAACTCCGGTCTACTCAAAGAGTATGTGCTACTGCACTCCCACTCCTGACTACTCAGCTACAGAGGCCTGATATGACCTAACCTCAACTGGTGAATGATCATGAAAGCGATTGCAGCATATGTTGCCACCATGCCTATTGGCGATTGGGGCTGGTCATCTTGCCTGACCTGCTTTTTCCCCTCTTCCCTTGAGGGGGGGGTGACGGATTCTCTGTCTCTTCCCCTTCTTACCATCACCATTCTTTCTCCTGGTGGGGCATGGGAATTCCCCACCGGGAGGAATGGGGATACCCATCATGCCCTGCCACTGACATCCATCTGGGGGCTTCACTATTGACTCTATACTTTCTCCCCCAGCCGTCAGCCTCCCCCCTCTCTATCTGTGCGCAAACAAAACTCTCACATGTTTGAATTTAAACTTGCCCAAATTGCAGTTGACCCATAATTTCGGCTCTCTAAACTCAGCGTAGTCCCTCCAAAGCAATTGAATAAAAAAAAAATTTTTTTTTTTTTTTTATAGGTCCTAGCCACTGAAATATCAGAAAATTAGGTGGCAGGGCCTGCCAGAGTCCAACTAAAACTACTGGGTTTCCTGGTCTGCCTCCTCAGGGCGAAAGTGGGGCAATGTTGGGCCACAGCAGGGGTTCCAGCAGCTAAACAATCAGATGAATAATAGTACATGACAATACACTTGCACAATGTCCATACACTTTTAAATCTCTGGCATTTCCAGCGAACCGGCACACCCACAATGTAAGCAACGTGGAGATGGAAGAAACTCCTGTTGCTGTTTGACACTAAACACACTTTACACTTATTTGACTATTGCATAGTTTGATGCTGCAAATCCAGATTACTGAGAATATTGTCATGTACTTTTCGTTGAGCTATCAGATGCTAGTCGGTTGATGGCGTCAATATGTTGGTTGAATTCTGGTGCCACTTGACACAAAACACATGACAACACTTCATCATCATCATCATCATCAGCCATTTTCAATCCACTGCAGGATGAAGGCCTCTCCAGCAACTTTCCAGTTCCTTCTGTTTTGAGCACTGGCCATCCATTTACTACTCAAAAACTCATGAATTTCATCTATCCATCTCCGCCTTTGTCTTCCAGGTTTTCTTCTAGCTCCTCTTGGGTACCATTCTGTTATTTTCTTAGTCCATCTGTCATCATGTCTTCGAGCTATGTGTCCTGCCCAAGACCATTTTAGTTCTTTTGTTTTGATAAGAATGTCCTTTACTTGAGTTTGCTGCCTAATCCATCTGTTTCTCTTCTTATCTAACAGTCTGATTCCCAATATAATTCGTTCCATTCTTCTCTGTGTAGTTCTTAGCTTCTCTTCCATTCTTTTGGTGAGTGCCCAAGTTTCACTTCCATAAGTCATGGTGGGGAGTATACATTGATTCATTATTTTACGTTTCAGACAAACTGGGATATTGCTCTTCAGTATGTGACTATATTTCCTGAATGCTATCCATCCAAAATTTATTCTTCTCTTGACTTCCAGCCATTTATCATTATTACAGCTAATAACTTGTCCCAGATAAGTATATGACTCCACCTTTTCAATTACTGCTCCTTCAATCATTATTTCCCTTTCCGTGGCATACTTGTTCATCATTACTTTTGTTTTAGCCATATTCATCTTTAGTCCAAAATCCTTACTAACTGTGCATAACTGATTAAGATTTTCCTCTAATTCTTTGGGATCGTGGCTTATGACCACAATGTCATCTGCAAATCGTAAATGGTTTAGGTACTCTCCGTTCACATTGACTCCTTTCTGCGACCAGTCTAATCTTCTGAAAGCTTCCTCAAGGGCAGCAGTAAACAGCTTCGGAGATATTGTGTCTCCTTGTCGAACTCCTTTCTCGATTTTAAATTTGCTACTCTCTTTGTCTAGTCTAATAAAGGATGTAGCACTCTCATATATTTTCTTCAAAATCATAATATATGGAGTATCTATGCCTTGTCTTTCCAGTGCCCGAAACATTGCCTTATGCTGTATGGAGTCAAATGCCTTTTCATAATCCACAAATGCCAGGCATAATGGTGTTTTATATTCATTTGCTTTCTCCATTAGCTGTGATATTACGTGAAGGTGATCCATAGTTGAGAATCCTGTCCTAAAGCCAGCTTGCTCTTTCGGTTGATTCTCATCAAGTATTCTTTCTAATCTGTTAGTAATGACCCTTGTGAACAACTTGTAGATATGGGATAACAAGCTAATTGGTCTATAATTTCCAATTTCTGATTTATCTCCTTTCTTATGCAGCAAAACTATGATTGCATTATTCCACTGCTTAGGCATCACACCTTTTCTAATGCACTTTGTGAAGAGCCTTGCCAGTTTTTGTGTTATGTCTCTTCCTCCCAATTTTAACAACTCTACAGTAACTTCATCTTCCCCCGGGGCTTTCCGATTCTTCATTTTCTTCAATGCATGTTCTACCTCATCAGGAAGAATATCGGGTATGTCGTATGTGCTGCTAATTTGCAATCCATCTTCCCCACTGCTGGTATCATTCCCTCGCTCCTTGTATAATTCTCTATAGTAGTCTTCTGCTATTTGAATTATGCCTTCTCTGCTTTATATATCTTTATAAGTACACCATCGCTATTCTTCAGTTTCAGTATCATTTGTCTTTCTGTATTACTGCTCATGGCTGCTGATTTAAATCCTTTGTTTTCCCTTAATGCTTGTTCTACTTTTCTTGTGTTAAATCTTCTTATGTCCTCTCTGAGTCTCTTTCTAATGGCTTTGCATAACTCAGTATACTCAATTTTCTCCCTGTCACTGTTTTTCTTGCTCTTCATTTGTCGTCTTTGGTTCATCATGGCAAGTGTTTCTTGACTAATTTTTTCTTCTTTGGATTTCTGTTTCCCTATAGGTTTCTTGGGCTTTATCACTTTCAGAAAGTTGTAATATTCCTCGTCGATATCTTGGTCCTGAGCAGTCTGCAGAAGCTCAAACTTGTTCTTAAGTTCCAGTACATACTGCTTTTTCTCCTCCTCTGTTATTTCAAAGACCTTTGTATTATTTACTCGAGTCAGTTTTTTCCTTTCCTTTCCTACATCTATATCAAGTGTACATCTTACCATTCTGTGATCACTTCTAACATTTACCTTATTCAGGACGGTAACATCATTCACAATATATCTTCTGTTAGTGAGGATGAAGTCGATTTCATTAGTTGTTAATCCATTTGGACTCTTCCATGTCCACTTTCTGTTCACCCTTTTCTTGAAAAAAGTGTTCATTACTGACATTCCTTGAGATTCTGCAAATTCCACAAGTCTTTCACCTCTTTTATTTCTTTCACCAATTCCAAAATTTCCTATAGTTCCTCTTTCTGCGCTGTTTTGCCTTTTTCCAACCTTAGCATTGAAGTCTCCCATAATAATAGTGTAGTGGGTTTTCTGCTCATCTAGAAGACTCTCAATTTCAGTGTACATTTCTTCAACCTCTTCATCATCATCGCTCGATGTTGGTGCATAAATCATTATAATCTTTAGCTTGTACCTCTTAGAAATCTTGAGTATTAGTCTTGACACCCTTGGTGATGTACTTTTGAATTCCAAAATGTTGTTTTTAAAATCTTTATGGACCAGAAACCCAACTCCACCTTCACTCCTTTCACTGTTTCCATTGGTGTACAGCAGATTTCCACTTGATAAACTTATAAGTGATTCATTTCTTCTTCTTGTTTCAGCCAAACCGATGATATTCCAATTCACATTTTCTAATTCCTTTTCCAGCTCTAATATCCTGTCTTCACCGATGAGTGATCGTACGTTATAACAGGCCAAGTTCAATTTCCGTGCATGGCAGCCTGGTCGTACCCAGAGATTCTTAGCACCCTCTGCTTCCACTCTGATCCTCTCGCTGCCGTAAGAGGGAGAGTGAAAGCTGCTGGGGACTGAGGGCCATTTGTATTGTTGTGCTCTCATTGCTGGAGGGTTTGGTCTTTTCCTCTTCACGCTGACCAGGCGTCTTGAAGAGAACCACTCTACACGTTCGTTGCCACCTAAGTGACGTAACAGGGCTTACCATCGAGAAGGTGTGCATGAGTGGATTTTAGGGAGGCAGGCCAACCGGACTTCTCCTAAATCTTCTGTAATAGAGAGATATTGGATCCATCAGTGTTTTAGGCTGAGTGTCTGATAACACACAGGATACCTGTTCCCCTCTAAGTCCCCTATCAGATGCTAGTCGGTTGATGGCGTCAATATGTTGGTTGAATTCTGGTGCCACTTGACACAAAACACATGACAACACTTCACTTTACACTTATTCGACCATTCTGTAGTTCAGTGCAACGAATCCAGATTACTGAGAATATTGTCTTGTGCTTTATGTTGAGCTATCAGATGCCAGTCGGTTGATGCCGTCGATACGTTGGTTTAATTCTGCGATTCACTGAGTTGACTCAGATTCACTTTTGTTATTCAAATCTTTCGGACACTTTCTGAGTTGACTCAGTGTATCGACTCACTCACTCTGCAGCTATCTCTACGGCAAGCTGAGTACAGTAAACCTGCTATTTGCGGGGGTTACGTTCCTGAGAAATGGTGCGAATACCGAAAACGGAATACTGAGTTATGGTGCCTATTATGTTTATGTTATTTTACTTTGCATTATTGCTGTGGATCAGATAAATGTCATTGCCATAATGCTAAGATAAAGGAGGTAGCCATACCTGATTTTAAAGAGCTCCCATGTTCATAATTTAAGGTTCCTTGACTAGGGAGGGTTCTACCACCACGGTGTGCTTTTAATTTAGAGCGTTGCTATATTTTTAGCACTAAATATCATTTTCTTGACTACTTTTGCAATTTTAATATATTTATATATGGTGTTGTCACTGAGCACTATCATCGCCGTTTCATCCTTCCTCTTCCGAGGTTTAGAACAACGTTTTGTTGAACTGTGTTCTGTGAGATGTGAACAAGTGTTCCGCGAAAAATCATAATTAATAATTTAAAAAATAATAATAAATAAATAAAATAAATAAATTTTGCATATTTGTAGCATACACGACTTTTGTATCATTATAATATTTAACATAATTTTTTTTAGGTTATTAATATACTGGCAGAGACTAATAATCAAATAGACCACAGAACACTTTATTTTGGTGGGCTTTGCACAGAGAAGTATGCGTACAGGTAATGAAACCTATAAAATACTAGCAATGTGGTGATCTAGTATGCCATTCGTATGCAATTTAGCCTGGAGTACATGGGTTGAACGAGAGGAGGAAGCAAACCGATATCATAACTAAACTCACTTCCTTGTATAAATTTTTTTTTTTGATAATTATTAGTATTTTGAAATATTATTATTAAAATATGTGATCATGGATCATGAAAAACTATGGTCAATGAAAACGAACACAATATTGTTACACTTCAAAGTCAGAATGAACAATTGCAGCCTTTTGTTCCCCAGAAATCGGAAGTAAAAAAACAGGAACCAACTAATAAAAGACCAAACAAAAGTATAATGACAATTATTTGAATTTTGGCTTTGTGTTGGAAATAAAGATGCTCCTGATTTCTGGTTGCAGTTGAACCGTAATTTCACGGTGTGTCGTATGTAATAAAATATTAGCAAACAGTTCTTTGGCTCCCGCTAAACTTGTGTTTCATAAGTGTTCTGTGAGTATGTTGTGAGATGAAAAGTGTTCCGTGACTAAAAAAAGTTTCTGAAATGCTGGTTTAGACGATCGACACTAATTGGCTGATAGCTGTGACATCATTCGAAGTGATGTTTAGAACTCATATTTGGTTACTCCCCAGAAGTTAATCTGCTTTTTTTTTTATTAGACATTTGCTTCTTGCTATCCCACTTTTCCCCCTTACTTGCTTTATAGTTGATATTTGTGGAACTAAGTGGGTGAATATATAAAGTATCATATTGATAGAATCATTGTCTCATTTACAATATGACTATGACAGTTATAAATCTCATACCTCCCCTATTTTGACTCCCATTTGGGAAAATAAAAATATGAATGATTCAGACTTTGAAGATCTTGAACCTCAAATGGTGCTCTGCCGCACTAAAAAAACATAAGATCCTAACTTACCAAGAAGAGGGCTATGAATATATGACGGCAGGGCCTGCATCCAAGAAGAGACCCCACAAACCAGTGAAACAGGCCACTGAAAATTCACAAGGCAAAGAAGATGAGAAACCAGAAGAGGAACAAGAAGAAACTAATAAAGAAAATTACAGAAATGGAAGAAAATATTCCAGAAACAGAACAAGACAAAACTGAGAAACCTAAAACAGCCTTGGTGGCAACAAAGATGCAGTTTAAAGGAATTGATGAGTTGCAAGTCAAACCAGATAACAGCATCTGTGAGAATCAAGATTGAACCATTGGACAGCATCAGAAAATTAAGTACTAAAGGCTAAACTTGAAACCATAAATGAAATAGCTGGGGGGGAAAAACAGACATAGCCAGATGCACTGAGAATCAAACAAACAGAATCCATCCAACAGTTTTCGAGAACAAGAGGAGCCTTGTGCAGCAAAGTTTTTACTGCTCCTGGAATAGAGAAGTTATTTCTGTTTTATTAGCTTAAATTGGCATATTAACTTATTTTTAGAGTAGCTTTATATTCTGTTACGATACTTAGTTTAAAGTTTAACTTAGATAGAGATTTTGTAGGTATCACTTAGTATCGGTAAGGGTATCAAATCCACGTGTTAAAACAAAAATGAAAAGTTGCAGCTCCGCTGAACGAGAAGTTTTTTAGCCATATTTAGCCGCTTTATTGACCAATTGTTATATTAAATTATTTTCTATAAGTAGCTTTTAGACCTAGTCAGGATCCTTAGTTTATTCTGAATTGAGACAGCGAGATTTGGAAGTTAATTAATACTTAAGGGTCCGTAGATTTATCGTTCATAACTTGCCGTCATTGTTATACAATACAACGTTATATCCCGAACTAGATAGCACAAGCTTAGTATAGTATAGTATGGTATATAATATATAATAAAGTATATAATATAATATTGTCAATTAATCAGTAAAATCTATTAATCTTGTTAAACTTCATTGTCAATTAAATTGTCCTTTTAACTAAATATATATAACGACTTAGATTACAAACATAACATGATTACTTAATACATAACTTGATATGGAAGTTATATAAACGGAACTCATAGATAATACTCGATATCGAAAAATATATATAGTGTTATAACTGTGTTGGGATATAAGTTTAGGGTTATAATTTTGTACTGAAATTGAAATTTTATTGAAATTCAATCGAAATCATGACTCAGACCAGAGCAGCAAAGCAAAAGGCTCAAGCTAATGGGAGTGCAGTGGCTCAGGGGAGAACTGAGGGGGACAGTTGCCCTCTGAAACACAGCCTTTTAAAATGCACTGCTTTCTTGATGTTTGTGGAGCAGTCGGGTACGGGACATGATATTGCCAATGGGGATGTCTTTGTGTGTGCGTGCGATGTAAGGAGTGTAAGGAAATCTGGCGACAACTCAGCGTTGTTATGGGCCTATATGAGAGCTTGAAGGACAGGTTGGATGCCCTCGAAGGATCTAAATTGAGGGCCCCATCAAGCTCTCAGCTGCCCACATCAACGCCAGATGACTACTTGGTCATCATGCAACACAGCGGCAACCCCCAAGGCAGAATGTGCTGGTCTCACAGGAACTAGTAGTTGTTGGTAACTCTATTGTCAGGGAAATGGGGAACATGCTTTGTAAAAAGGATAGGTGGAATATCTGTGATATCCCAACCAGGGTATATCTGTGAGGAGCAAAGGTTGATGACGTTGTAGAGCAGATATCATCTTTTAAGGGCACAAAAGGTGATATAGTTCTACATGTTGGCACTAATGATATTAAGAGTAGGAGACCAGTGGAATTACTTAAAAAGTACAGGTTACTGTTGAAAAAAAGCCGTGAATTAGGGTTGAATTTGAAAGTGTCTGCAATTCTGCCCAGAGACGATAGGAGGGAGTATATGATGAGAGCCTTGTCGATCAATTCGGCCCTGGAAAGATTGTGCAAGGCTCAAGGGGTAGAATTTTTCTCAGCCTGCTCTGTACTTGTTAACAGGAGAGACTGCTTCTGCAGGGACGGGATAAACTTAAATAGAAAGGATGCAAGAATATTTGCTGATGCTATCGAGGCAGTGTCAGGTGGGTCGGAAAACTGCTAGCTTGGAGAGATAAGGACTAATAGATTAAAAGTAGCCACTGGCAGAGGTGAAAGTGATCCTTGCACTGCTTATATTGGAATGAACAGCAGCCTGGAAAATAAGATGCAGGATATTACAGAGACTGCTGGAATCATTGCAGTACAAGTAAACATGTGGGTTGTGTTAGGGTAGCTAAGAATAGGAACAGGCGCACGTATATTTGCATGTACACCAATGCTAGGAGTTTGGTAAATAAATTTCATGAATTTGAGGTATTGCTCAAAACATCAAAGGCAGATATTGTTAGGATATCAGAGACGTCATGTCATACAGATATAAGGAATGCAGAACTGGAATTTGGGGAGTGCAATGTCTACAGAAAGGATAGACAGGACAGGAAGGGAGGAGGGCTTATGCTATTAGTTAAGAAACACATAAAATCCAAGGAAGTGAAGCCAGTCGACATCACTGGACAGTGCAGTGTCGAGTCAGTTTGGTGTGACATAAGCATTGGGAGATCAAAATTGAGAGTAGGAGTATGACTCTGATGAGTATAATAAGAAACTGTACAGGGAAATAGTGTGCCAGTAAATCACACCCAGATATTGACTGGAATTTGTGGGTTGGTCACTCTCACACTAGCAAGGCTTTTGTGGATTTATTGGATGATTGTTTTCTACATCAGCATGTTCGGGAGACAATTAGAGGGAGTAATACTCTTGATCTGATTATCAGTAGTGGTTCTTCATGCATTAAGAATCTACGTTGATAATAATATTAGTAAAATAAGAAGAGGAGTTTACCTCAATATAGTACGTAGAACACTTCCGTATGATACCCTCCAGAAATTAAAACGGAAAAAACGAAAAAATCGAGAACTTACCGGTACATTAGAGTAAATTATAAATAATTAAATAATCAATTTAACACAATTCAAATAAATTTAAAACAATTAAAAATCAAATTAATGCAATTAAAAGAATCTAACAAAAATATTCAAAACGATTTTCCTTTCTGAAGCTGACAATGCTTTTTGACCGTATGTCGTGATCATAGGAATGAAAATTACTGAATCCGGTTAAACCTGAAACTTAAATAGTGATTATTTGTCTTCGTGCATGCGCGTAAAGGTCTATGCATCGGAGATCAAATATGGCCGGGGAACATTAACAGAATTCTCGTGTAATTTAATTTCAATGGTTTCTGCAATTAATAGTTGCGTATAATTATGTTGAACGTTAAGTATTTTGGCCTTGTTAAATAAAAAAGTATGTTTTTCGTTAATGGCATGAAAGGCTAATTCTGATGCTGCCGAACGAGAAGCACGAACAGAGGCTTCATGTTGACACGAAAACAAAAACTCATCTCTTTACCCCTGATGGAAGTTACATCTTTAAGTAAATCCCAAATCAATACACTGTGATCACTGCCACCTAGTGATTGTTTTCTCTGCAGATTCTTAATGCATGAATAATCACTGCTGATAATCAGACCATGAGTATTACTCTCTCTGATTGCCTCTCGAATGTGCTGCTGTAGAAAACGATGATCCACAAAAGTTTTGCTAGTGTGTGTGTGAATGACCAATCCCCAAGTTCCAGTCAATATCTGGTAAGTTAACATCCCCCATTATAAGACATTCTGATTTACTGGCCCACTCTATTTCTCTGTACAGTTGTTTGTTGTACTCATCAGAGTCATTAGGCCTGTAACATACTCCTACTGTCATTTTTGCTTTTCAAGTGTTTTTTTTTTTTTTTTTTTTTATTATTGTGCATCCAGGTGTGCGTTGTTTTTTTTTTTTGTTTTTTTTCTTCCCAGTGCATCCAGCTGACATTAGTGGATGGACATTCCACTGTCCATCCACCAATGTCAGCTGGATGCACTGCCTTAGATTTTGTGTTTCTTAAATAATAGCATAACCCTCCCTTCCTATCCTTTCTATACACATTATACTCCCCAAATTCCAATTCTGCATTCCTTGCATCTGTGTGACATCATGTCTCTGATATCCCAACAGTATCCACTTTTGATGTGACTATATTTCCCGAATGCTATCCATCCAAAATTTATTCTTAGCATTAGCATTAGTAGAGGCTTATGCAAGCTTATACAAGCTTATGCAGCATCAGCCAAAAAAAAAAAAAAAAAAAAAAACCCGCTCCCATTTCACCCCTCCATTCATTCCAAATACCTGTCCAGCTCAGCCTTAAATTTTTTTAGGTTATCAACTTCCACAACAAAGGATGGAAGTGTGTTCCACCAACCAACTACCTGCTAGCTAAAAGCAAACTTCACACATCTATCTTACATCTGTCTTTCCTCAATTTGAATTTATGCCCTCTCAGGTGATTATTCTAAGCAAGAGGAAGAATCCCATTAGCATTGAGCATGCTCAAACCATTCAAGGCTTTATACACTTCAATCAGATCACCTCGCAGGTTCCTAGTCTCCAGACACTGTAATTTGCAAAACTTAAGCCTTTCTTCTTAAGAGCAACCCTTTGTTCCATTCACTAATCTTGTTGCCCTTCTCTGTACTCGTTGCAACGAGTACAGAGAAGGGCAACAAGGCCTTATACAACAGGATAATCATCTCCTTATCCCTGATAGAAAAATTCCTGTATATCATTGACAAGACACCATGAGCTACTCTTGCAGCCCATCTGCACCGCTCAGAAAACTTCATATCTGCCTGCACAATTACCCCCAGGTCCTTTTCGTTCTCTACCACTGTTAGTGTAGTACCACAGAGTTGATACATTACTCTGGGGTTATATGTAGTACTTTACATTTGCCGACCGGGATAGCCAGGTGGGTAAAGTGCCTGCCTGGCTACCAAAGGTTTGCGGCTAATCCTGCTTCGGGCTTGGATCAGAGTAAAATGCAAAAACTTTGGGAAGTACATTATGGCCACAGAAGTCGATGCGTCAACAACTAATAAAAAAAAAAAAAAAAAAACATTTGTTAATGTTAAACTTCATTTGCCACTTCTCAGCCCATCTGCTCAACTTTTCAAGATCCTGTTGCAGTAGCGTACTGTCATTAGTGTCCTTAACAATCCTGCAAACTTGAACATTAAGCTTGATATACCATCATCAATATCATTTATAAATACAGAAAACAACAATGGACCCAAAACTGAACCCTGGGAGACTCCACTAATAACATTAGTCCACGATGAGCAGTGTCCATTGATTACAACTCTCTGTCTTCTCCCCCTCAACCACCCCTCTATCCATAGCAGCAATTTGCCTCCAATGCCACACTGCTCCAATTTTTGCAGCAGTCTTCCATGTGCAACAGTATCAAAAGCCTTTCTAAGATCCAAGTATATAATATCAAAGTTATTCCCTGCATCCAGTTCTTTTGTGACTGCATCATAGTATCCACTCAAATTGGTCAGGCAAGACTTCCCCTTAACAAAACCATGTTGTGTCCGAGCTATAACTGAAGTCTAGATGATCCTGCAGTGCTTCTTTAACCAGTGCCTCCATTAATTTTCCTGGAACAGAAGTTAAACTAACAGGTCTGTAATTACTTGTCCTTTGATCCTTCCTTTGTGAATTGGGGTCACATTTGCACATCTCCAGCCCATGGACTCCAGACCTCCCCTGAGTCCAAAGAAGTTCTCATGATTATGGCTAAAGGTTTTCTTACTTCCTTTGCTGCCTTCTTTAATATAACTGGATGGATCCCATCCAGCCCTGGTGCCTTTTTTATGTTTATCTTCAATTTCTCCTCTACTTTCCTTTCAGTTATTACAAAATCATCTAGCTCACTGCCAGCATTTACTTCACCTCTGGCCTTACCCTCCCTGAATAACTCCTCATGTGTGAATGTAGATGCAAAATACTCATTTAATTTATTAGCCACTTGAGCAGGATCATCAACAGTTGAACCATCAATATCCAGTGGACCAATCTGATTCATCCCGTTCCTTCTAGAGTTTACATAGGTAAAGAACTCTTTGCTGTTTTTCTTTGCATCCTTTGCCAAAGATTTCTCATAATCTGCCCTTTGCCTGCCTAATATCCTTTGTGACTTGTTTACTGACCAGCTTATATCATAGGCTTCCATGTCACCCATTCATTTTTTTTTCTTTACCATATGTCTCATTAGTTCATCTGACATCCATTTAGGCCTAAACCTTGAACAATATTTCTTAGTTGGTATGTAAAGCCTAGTAGCTTCCAAGATAAATTCTTTGAATGTTTCCCATTTTGAATTTGCTGTTGGTAACATCGTCAGTTGGTCCCACTGTATATCCAACTTCAGTAAATTCCACTTCAGTACACTGTGATCACTGCCACTTAGTGGTTCCTTTATCTGCAGATTCTTAATGCATGAAGAATCACTACAGATAATCAGATGAAGAGTATTACCCCTTCTAATTGCCTCCCTAACATGCTGATGTAGAAAACAATCATCCAATAAATCCACAAAAGCCTTGCTAGTGTGTGTGTGTCCAACCCACAAATTCCAGTCATATCTGGGAAATTAAATTCCCCCATTATATGACTCTCTGATTTACTGGCCCACTCTATTATGTCTTACCCCACACTTGAAATTCATCGAATTTATTTGGTGTACATGCAAGTATACATACACCTGTTCTTAATCATTACCATAACACAGCCCATGTATTTACTTGTTCCATAATGACTCTCACTAGTTCTTGAAATCCCCAACAACTTGCTTTCCAGGCTGCTACTCATTCCAATAGAAGCAGTGCAAGAATTACTAATACTGCCTCCATAGCTTTAGCTAATATTCTTGCACCTTATCTATTTAAGTGTATACCATCCCTGTAGAAGCAGTCTCTATTGTTAACAAGCACAGACCATGCTGAAAAAAATTCTTACTCCACGAGCTTTGCACAGTATCTCCAGGGCCAAATTGATTGACAACGCTCTCATTATTTACTCCCTCCTGTCGTGTTCGGGTTGAATTGCAGTCACTTTCAAATATAACCCTAACTCGCGATTTTTTTTCAACATTGACAGGTACTTTTTAAGTACCTGCTGCTGTAGTCTGGGACATGATTTCCATTTAAATACACTTTAATTGATTAACAATGAAAATTAATAAGATTAATAAATTTAATTGATTAATTGATAGTACTACACTAAGCTAACAGATTCCTAAATGCAGTGCTACTTATTATACTATCTGGTTTTATGTTGTACCTTATGTTTTACCACAATGATTTAATGTACTATAACAATGGCTGCTAGTTTAAAATGATACAAAGGTTCTTCGTTATGTTAAGTAGTAACCTACAAAATCACTAGCTAAATTCAAAATAAACTAAGGAGCATGACTAGGATTATAAAACTACTTATAGAATATGAGTTATTATGATAATTAGGTCAGTAAAACAGCAAATATTTATCAGTTTCCAGCAGCTGAAAATTCTTTGACTAGCTCGTGGTTAATCCCCGAGTTTACTGCAGATGATAAATTCAGTTTTTTGCACATTTCAAAATTTTTTATTACCACTAATTTATGCCCATGTCTGTTAGTTGGAAAACAGAAGTTACATTTTGAAACGGAAACATCAATTTTGGATAAATGTTGCATGTAAGGTTATGTACTGAACAGTTATTAACCAGTAGTAAAATTTTTCTATTGTTTTTTTACTCAACTCATTTCATTTGCTTACATATTGTTGAAAAATGTCAGAAGTTATCCATGCCTTTTTAGCTGTGTGTTGAGTGGGAAACTTTTTGTTTTTTAAAAATGTGTAGTTTCTGTGATTTTTCAATTATAAAAAGTTGTTTTTTGCCAGTTGCAGTCATGTTCACAAATATTAGAAACATTAAATTGTTCTCAATTCTCTTGCCACCAACATATTTTTCACCTTCAAGTTGCATTGAGTGTCATGTTATAAAACATTCCAGTTTTATTTACACTGTAGAAGTCTTCTTCTCTGTAACCTCATCCTACCCAAACATTTTTCACCCATTCACTTGCCATTTTGTAATATGCTGATAGGGATTCTGCACTGACTGTTGCATAAACAGTGTTATGCCAGTTTTTAAAATGCTTTCCAGGCCACATTCAAGTACTGCTAGAATGGTTTAAGGCACAGAGAAATGCTGGTTTTCCCAATTACTCAGAATTTCTTTGTGCCTTAAACCATTCTAGCAGTACTTGATCGATATAATCCAAGTCACATTTCCTTATTTTTGTTTGTAGTGGTGTTGTTTTTTAATGCAGATAAAATTGCTTCTTTGTTTTTCCATAAAGTTGAAACTGCAGATGATAAATTCAGTTTTTTGCACATTTCTAAATTTTTTATTACCACTAACTGTTTCGTAAGCATATAGACACTTCCTTTTATTTATGGACATGTTACTTGTTAAAGGACAAAATCTCAGCAATTTTTATCATTAATGCTGCAAATTTTTGGTAAAATCCAAATATAGTAGTTTTGGCAAGATCTATTCCTGCTAACTACTCGTTGAACCCTGTGGCTTTTGCCGTTTCTGATACTGTTGAAAAGGATATCAAATACTGTTCTTAACAAAAATTTATAAATGAATTGCAGCTGGGCCCTCTGTCATTGAAAAATATTTACTTGTTTGAGTTTCCCATGCAATTAATGTTTCATTGACGCACTTTTCTTGCCTCTAAATGAGGAAGATAGGGGAGAAACTGAATATCTATAGCAGTTACTCTCAGATAAGTCCTGTTGTTTATAAAATTTAATGGTCTAAATTGAGGGAATATCACAGAAAGAGAACAGAGTAGCTTAGTGGTATATACTTTCAAATGAACAGACCAAGTTTGCTCGATATAACTCCAAAGAATGATTGTATATATGTGAAATTTTTTTATGTACTGTATTTCCCCATGTATAAGACGCACCTTTTTTCGAAAAATTTGGGGTCTAAAAACTGGGTGCGTCTTATACAGTGGTTGTAAAAAATTTTTTTTACTTGCATTTCCCACTTTTTCGCACTTGTTGTCTTTGTGCTCACTGTTTCGCACTTGTTACCAATATATTAGGTTACGTTTTGCCACATTCAGCCCAGAAATGGCTCCAAAAAGATTTTCATACAGTGCTGAATTCAAGTTAAAAGTGATCCAGTTTGCAAAAGTGAATGGAAATCGTGCTGCTGAACGTAAGTTTGGTCCTCCTCCAACTGAGAAAACAATCCAAGACTGGCTACGGGAAGACAAAACCCTACTGAAAACGGCATGGCAGAAGAAGGCCATGAGAGGCAAGTCAGCAAAATGGCCTGATTTAGAGAGGGAATTGAAGATATAGATTGAAGAGCAAAGGGCAGTTGGAATTCCTGTGTCCACAAAAATGGTTCAGCATGAGGCAAGAAGAATTGCTGATGAAAAAGAAGTTACTGATTTCAAAGGAGGACACAATTGGTGCTTCAGGTTCACGAAACGGAATGGACTAAGCATGCATGCATACACGCACCACACTTGCCCAAAAGATGCCTGAAAGCTATGAGCAGAAGGTCCTTGAATTTCATCGTTTTGTCATTCAATGTCGAAAGACACATCAGTTTGAGTTGGGACAGATTGCAAATATGGACGAAGTCCTCCTTCAATTTCATGTCCAAAGTAACAGAACTGTTGATAAGAAGGGGGTGAAAACTGTAACTGTGAAGACAAGTGGACGTGAAAAGAGCCATTATACAGTTGTTCTAGCTTATTGTGCCGATGGAACCAAGCTGCCTCCTATGCATTGTTTTCAAATGCAAAACAATGCCAAAAGAAGACATTCCTCGAGGAGTGATTGTCCACGTTCATGACAAGGGTTGGATGGATCAGGATGGGATGAAGATCTGGTTTGAGAAAGTTTGGAGCAGGAGACCAGGTGGGCTCTTATGCAAATCTGCCCTATTGGTGCTTGATCAGTTCAGGGCACACATAACAAAAAACACAAAGAAGATTGCTGCAGAGCAAAAAACAAAACTTGCCGTCATACCTGGAGGCTTGACATCCCAGCTCCAACCACTTGATGTCAGCATTAACAAACCCTTCAAAGCTACCATGGGAAACGAATGGAACCAATGGATGAAGTCTTCTAGGGACAATTTGACACCAGCAGGAAGAGTGAAGAAACCAACTATAGGAGAAGTTTGTACCTGGGTGAAAAGATCCTGGGATAATATCAAGATTGAGATCATTGTCAAGGCATTTAAGAAGTTTGGCATTTCAACTGCCATAGATGGAACTGAGGACGAGGCAATATATGAAGACAGTGATTCGTCATTAGACACAGATAAGTGCCGTCATACCTGGAGGCTTGACATCCCAGCTCCAACCACTTGATGTCAGCATTAACAAACCCTTCAAAGCTACCATGGGAAACGAATGGAACCAATGGATGAAGTCTTCTAGGGACAATTTGACACCAGCAGGAAGAGTGAAGAAACCAACTATAGGAGAAGTTTGTACCTGGGTGAAAAGATCCTGGGATAATATCAAGATTGAGATCATTGTCAAGGCATTTAAGAAGTTTGGCATTTCAACTGCCATAGATGGAACTGAGGACGAGGCAATATATGAAGACAGTGATTCGTCATTAGACACAGATAAGGACAAATTAATGGATGGGAGTTTTGACAGTGATGAGGAGTTGTATGAATTTTATGATGAATGAAACTTGAGTTCAATAACTTTATGTGATACATTTTTTTTTCAAATTTCGGGTCCCAAAATTAAGGTGCATCTTATACATGGGAGCATCTTATACATGGAGAAATACAGTAAATGCACTGATTAATGAGCATACTATTTATATTCAAAAATTACAAGCTCACTGATTACACATTTGTTCACTTCAGTGAGCAAATGCCCTGCCATCTCCCAGGTTAAGTGAAGTTAACCTGCGAAAGCATTTGCTCACTATAGCTGTGACCTTGTTATGTCTGCTCTTTATAATCAGTTTCAAACTAATTGAAATATTTCAGTTAGATAAAATACACTGGAGCAGAGATACTAATAAAAAAGCATGAAAATAATACTATTATTCAAGTAGCAGCAATAATAGAGATTGGGCCACATTCAGTCCCTTTTCCATGATTTTTCAGATATGTTCTTTTATTAATTAACCTAAGAAATATTTAGTGAGTATTACATCAAGAGAATATGCTAACTTGATGAATTTATCAATACCATTAGCCCCGACTTATGTAAGCCTGAGTTACGTAACTTTGGGCTTGCATAATTTTTTTTTCCAGTAAAATCGTAAATATACTTTCTGTATAATTGTTAAGTGTGAAGTCAAATGAAGGAACAATAATATAAGTTCTTATTTTCGTTCCCATACAAACTATGTTAGATAATAACCTGCGGCATAACTAGAATCTAGGTAAATAATTAGAGTTAACATTTAATTTTCTGCTTTAAAAATTCTGCAAAAATATTCGACATGTGTTTGAGATAGGTGAACTATGTCGAAGCACTTCAGAGAAATCCCCACAACATTCAAGCAATGTGGACTGTGTCCCATCAGCTATTTCTTCGGAGAATTACAGTCTAGCCCTTTGTCTCTACATTTTTTTCCTTCCTTTCTGAATTGTAGGGTCAGTTTAGTTTTGTTAGAGACCGAAATGGGAGTTTTGTTTGCATTGTGGTGAAGTTGAAATTCACATTGTCCAATCATTTTCAATGACTTTGTGTCAAACTATCATTGTGTAGTGCATGCTTCATTCACATGTCATAGGGTGTGACAGCATCTCTTGTGCGGCGCCTCCGTAGCCAGGTTCGAAGGAGCAGCAGTGCACAGCACATGCTTCTTGATTAGACCAGGGTTTGAGCCCGTCACCACCAAATACGGAGGATGCGGAAAGGTCAAGGAATGACCACCGCATATCCCGGAGCAATATGGCCTTAGTTGCTAATGCTCCTAAAAACCAACCAAACAAACAAACAAACAGCATCTCTTGTAACTTAACCCTGTGAAGTTCTTTAAAGAAAATTTCATTTTGACCATTATCATGGTGCCACCTAAGAGAATAAGTGAAAGCAGTACTACTCCACTGCTGTCCCCAGATAAAGTTGTTAATTGTTATGGTAAATAGCTATTTTTCTTCATTCTTCTGAGGATATTATATGTTTTTTGTAATTTTGGCATGTCAGGGATATAGTAGCAATATTTTATTAGTTATTCCCAAGTTATGTAAAACTCGACTTACATAAGAAGTCCTGGAACATATCTCTTACGTTTGTCGAGGACAAACTGTATTGCAGAGCATCTGCAGCACATTTTGGGGATATTTCTATTCAGACAATTCTGTTAATATAGTTAGTGAGGATATTCTCAATCTCATTAGTGATAGATAGGCAGGAGTTTATCTCACTTCTTATTGTAGGTTTAAGAAATTTATGGAAAATTGGATTTTTCATACTTGGGTAATGTATCTTAGTAACTTATATATTATTTTTACTTTCAGAAATAAATAATAAATTTAATGTATAACTATGAAGTATGACATTTAAGTTTTGCATATTGTGGGGATATATGAAGCCTTAGATTTTATTTCTTACCTGTCTATAAAGCGTTTAGGGCGTAAGCCTCAAACTATGGAAAAGTCTAGACTATGTATAAGTATAGTGCGAAAGTATCAATAATACATAGCCAAATCTGAATGAACAGAGTATTTATAAGGCGGCATCGTTTTAAGTTATATCTCATACTGTGAATACCTTCACAACGAGTTGCCATGATATTGCACTACTTCGAATAAGTAACGCTTCACCTGGGAGAAGACTAATGTTACTTATTCTCAGATGGATACCACCACCCAGAAACGGTGCCGTCTGGATGGTGGTATCCATCTGAGAATAAGTAACATTAGTCTTCTCCTCAGGTGAAGCGTTACTTATTCGAAGTAGTGCAATATCATGGCAACTCGTGAAGGTATTCACAATATGAGATATAACTTAAAATGATGCCGCTTTGCTAATATTCTGTTCATTCAGATTTGGCTATGTATTATTGATGCTTTCGCACTATATTTATACATATTCTTACTTATCTTTAAATATTTTAACTTTGTTCATCAGCAAGTTCCATGGACAGACTAGTTTTGTTTAACAAATGTTTATTTAGCAGTGGCAAATGATGCAAGAGAACAAGCTTGTACAGCATCAGCAAAAAGAAAAACACTTCCCATTTCACCTATTCATTTTGTCCAATAGTTTGTCTAGTTCTTCCTTGAATTTATTTAAGCTATCAACTCCCATAACAACAGATGGAAGTTTGAGTTTGTCAGCAATCAATCACCCACTGGCTAAAGGCAAACTTCTGCATGACTATTCTGAAACTGTACTTCCTCAAATCAGCATTTAGCTTTCTCAATCCATTCAAAGCCTTAAACACCTCAATCAGATCACTTTGCAGCAGCCTAGTCTCCAGAAGCTCAAATTTACAGAATTTACAGAACTCAAAGGGTTATTCTTACCTTTCTTGGTAAGAGCAACCCTTTGTTCCTGTCACCAGTCTCATTGCTTTTCTCTGTACTCATTCCAGCAGCTTTATATCCTTCCTAAAATAAGGCCACTAGACCTGTATGTAGTACTCAAGTTGTGGTCTGACCATTGCCCTATACATTGGGATAATCACCTCCCTTATCCCTGCTGGCGGCCTGCCTCCATTGCTCAGAGAACTTCATATCTGACTGCACAATTACCTCCATGTCTCTTTCATTTTCTGCTAACCTGTACCACATAGTTGTTACATTACTCTGAGGTTACTGCTATCCATATGCATTACTTTGCATTTATCAATGTTAAACTTTAATTGCCATTTCTGAGCCCATCTGCCTAACTTTTCTACATCCTGTTGCAGTAGCATACTGTCATTACTGTTATTAACCAACTGTCGACCTTTGTATCATCTGCAAACTTGGACATTAAGCCTTATATATCTGCATCAATATCATTGATAAATATAGAAAACAACAATGGTCCCAATGCCGAACCCTGGGTACGCAGACTACTAATTAAATAAGAAAGCACATTGAGAGTTTGAAAGGAGATTTATGAAAAATGATTTGTTTTGTATGCTACATTTGCAATCCTCTATGGTTCAAAAAAAAAACATAAAGAAACTGGCTGCTAAAGATAAACCATTGATATGCACTGCATTTCCCGATGTCAACAGGATCCTTGTGCATAATAGATGCAGAGGATCACTTAAGAACACCATTCCAGTGCTATCTAAGTCGAATGGCTTTGTCTATGCAGAAATTCCATCACATTTACCCAATTTGGATTTATTGACAGAGGCTTATTTTTGCTCGCTTACCATTCATGCATACGGACAAAACGGCATTCTGGGCCAAGTGATCAATGTGCCTGTTTCAATCCATCTCTTGCCAAGGGAGATTGACTGAAACAAGCACATTGATCACTTGTCCCAGAATGCCATATGCGTGTCTCAGGCACCTTATTTGCATTGCTTCAATATTTTATCAACTTGCCTCTCTATTGATTGTGTCAAATCACAATAGATCAGTCATTCTTTGATGACAGTCACATTGAAATTAATTTGGCTGAAAAAGACATACGTGAAGCAGTTCCGATCGAGGAAAGTCTTATCGCCCAACAGCAAACATTGTTGTGGAGCACGATAAATATCTTAGAATCACCCCACGAGAAGCTAACATATCGCAGAGCTTACTGTTTGATGAGCTCACAGAGGAACTGTCCTTTCCCAGCATTTATCTTAGGCAATTCAGAATGTTCAGAGATAATTTACACGTGACCCCCGTTCATGATGGCAACAAGCGAGCTCAGAAAATCTGACCGAAGTAGTTTTACTCCATATCATCTTTACATAGCAATGAAGGTAATGAGATTGAGAACGAGAGACTGGTGTTTCCGTAGCCAGGTGGGCAGGAGCAGCAGTGCGTAGCACACGCTTCTTGATTAGACCAGGGTTCGAGCCCGTGACCACCAAATACGGAGGATGCAGAAAGGTCAGGGAATGACCATCGCATATCCCCGGAGCAATATGGCCTTAGTTGCTAATGCTCCTAAAAAAAAAAAAAAAAAAAACCAACCAATGAGAGACTTTGACGGTGGCTTTCAATTACATAGGTAAAGATACAAAACTGACCCGCGAGCAAGTTCAATCCAAAGAAACATTGACAGCTGTATTGAAAACAATTTGGCCTACTTAACATTTCCAAACTCGACCTGCTACTGGGCTTAACGTAAGAATGATCTATTGCTATGATTAGACAGCTCGGTAAACCTACAATGTTCTTGGCTCTGATTGCCAATGAAATCGGTTGGCTGTGCTTGCTTCAGCTATTGTACAAGTTACAGAATAAGGGGTGCAATATTAGTGAGGATGATGCAAGCGACATGGACATCATGTGGAAGGCAACACTAGTGAACGGAGATGCTGTAACTTGTGCCACATACTTCAAGAAGATTGTGGATGTTATTAGAATATATTGCAGTCGAAACATTATAGCCTGTTTGGTCAATTTTACGTGGTCAACTTTTTCAATATAGCTGTTAAAGTTATTCGATCGGTTCTTACCTGTGCAAATTCTGCAGTATATATACTCCTTGAACGGTGACCTCTATAAGTTCGCAGTTGGTAAGAAATATAGGCAGCATTTGCATGGGTAGAACCAATCGGATAAATTTAACTGGTTTGGGGTGGCCTATGAAGGACTGGATTGCCCCTAAGGCGGGACTGGGATTATCTAGCCGCAGTTAGCCCAGAAATCTGGTTCGGAAATAATGCCAACCATCATTTTGATGGCAAAGATGAGTCTTCTCTCGTGAATGATGGCAGGAAGACGTCTGATGTTGAGAGCTGCCGCCATCTGGGTGGTCCTTGGTGCAGGGGGAAGCCGAAATTTCCACATGGCCAATTTCAGTAGCCTCTGAGATGCATCGTTGCAGATGAAGTTCAGACCTTGGCACAATAGGGTATGACTGGATATACACATTTTAATGTATCTGCACCCAACAACCTGGTCATGGGCGTGCATAATTTGTTGCTTAATCATCGACAGAACTTTATTTGCAGATGGTCTGTGTGTGGCAGAAAGGAGAGCTTTTGGCCAAAAATAATTAGCGATAGTTACATCTTTAAGTAAATCCCAAATCAATGTTTTATCTGCAGATTCTTAATTCATGAATAATCACTGCTTATAATAAAATCAAGAGTATTACTCCCTCTTGTTGTGCCTCCCTAACATGCTGCTGCTGTAGAAAACAGTCATCCAATAAATCTACAGAAGTCTTGCCAGTCTGTGACCGATCAATCCACAAGTTCCAGTTAATATGTGGAAAGTTAAACTTCCCCATTATAAGACATCCTGATATACTGGCCCACTCTACTTTTCTGTACAGCTGTTTGTTGTACACCTCAGAGTCATTAGGCCTATAAGACACTCCTACTCCCATTTTTGCTTTCCCAATGCTTGTGTCTGTCAAACCAAACTGACTCAGCATTGTACTGGTCATCATTGTACATGTCAACTGGATGCACTACCTTAATTTCTGTTCTTCTATACTAAGAGCATAACCCTTTACTATCATGTCCGCCCTTTATGCATGCATTGTACTCTCCATATTCAAATTCTGTGTCCCTTATGTCTGAGTAACACAATGTATCTGAAATCCCAACAATGTCTGCATTTGATGTCTCGCCAGCACTTCAAATTCTTCAAATTTATTTACTCTACTGCTAGTGTTGGTGTATGTGAAAGTATACATGCACCTGTTCTTACTCTTAGTTACCGTAACACAGCCCATGCATTTTCTTGTTTCATGATAACTCCCACTAACTCATGAAACCTCCAGTACCTTGCTTTCAAAGCTGCTTCTCATTCCAAAAGAAGCAGTTGAAGAATCACTTTCACCTCTGCTTGCGGTTATTAATCTGTTAGTCTGTCTCTCACCCGAAGTTAATAGTTTTCCAACCCACTTAACACTGCCTTGATAGCATCAGCAAATGTTCTTGTACCCTTTCTATTTAAGTGTATCTAATCCCTGTAGAAGTAGTGTCTCCTGTTAACAAGCATAGATCATGCTGAGAAAAATTCTACCGTATGAGCCTTGCACAGTCTTTCCAGGGCAATTGATTGATAAAACTGTCACTCTATACTCTCTCCTATTGTGTCTGGGCAGAATTGCATACACTTTCAAATTTAACCCTAACTCACAACTTTTTTTTTTCAACGTTGCCCTGTACTTGTTACAGGGCAATGTGAGGTGATCTTAATTTCTTGTGCTTTCAGTTAATTTGGTTATAATTACAGTTTGTTATAACAGATATTTGGAGTTTCTTAACTGTCATTATAGTGAATAAGTGGCAGTCATTGTAGTATTTTACCAAGAAGAGTTAACAAAGAGTCATTTTTCAGATGGTGATATCTTAATGTTGTTAAACTGTATTTATTGATTTACAAAGTGTACCTATTAAATAATGAGACTGCACATGCAGCCACTGCACACCAAGCATCACTTGTGAAACAAAGGCACAGCAATTCTTGAATCTTTCCCTAGTTGTCTGCTAAGTCATATGCTAACATGCTCATTTGCTTTGAAATGAGACAGGTTACCTTGTGGTTTTGCAATTTGCTGGAAAAATTAGAGAAAAAATTGAACAACGAATCAACATCAAATTTTTAACAGAAGTAATGAAAACACTATTGAAAGTTATGAATTGTTACATCAAGTTTATGGGGAAGATACTGTGTCAAGAGCTTGCGTGTTTGGCATAAAAGATTTTTAAAGGAAGGTGATGAACAGCCAAGCTGTTTGGTATCCATGAAAACTGATGAAAATGTGGTCTGGGTAAGGACATTAATTAGAAGTGATTATCATTGAAGCATTAGAATGGTAGCATCAGAACTCAGACAAAGAAACAGTTAGATGTATTTTAACTGAAAATTTAGGTATGAGAAAAGTGTCTGCCAAAATGGGGCTAAAAATTTTGAAGGGAGATCAAAGAATGAGAAGACTCCAAATGTGTGACGATGTTTTGAAAAAACTGAAGAAGATCCAGACTTTCTGAGTACTGTAATTATTTGTGATGAAAGTTGGTTGTTCCAGTATGACTCAAACTAAAAGACAGTCAATGCTGGAAGACACAAGACAATCCCTCAGATCAAAAAATGCAAGAATGCCAAATTCAAAAATGAAAACCATGCTTCTTATTTTATTTGATATTAAAAGGATTATTATGGCTGAATATATCCTGCCAAATTGGATTGTTGATCAAATGCACTACGTTGGAGAATACTGATAGTGCTGCATGAAAAAATTTGAAGGAAGAGACCTGAATTGTGAAAAAAAAACAAGTTTTTTTCTTGTTTTTGTGCTGGAAAAAAAGCAAATCCCTGTGTGTGTGTGTGGTGTGTGTGTGTGTGTGTGTGTGTGTGTGTGTGTGTGTGTGTGTGTGTGTGTGTGTGTGTGTGTGTGTGTGTGTGTGTGTGTGTGTGTGTGTGAGAGAGAGAATGCACCCTACTTGCCAGACCTAGCCCTTTTTTAATTTTTTTCCCCTTCCCTAAACTGAAACGAGTATTTAAGGGGAGCCCATTTTCAGTTTCAAGACATTCATAAAAAAATGACCAAAGTGTTAAAAGGCCTTACAGAAGATAATTTCCAGAAATGTTTCTGTTCTTGGAAGATGTGGAACAATGTGTGCAAGCCCAAGGCAATTATTTTGAAGGGTATAACTTGTAAGGTAATATTTCATTATATTTTTTTTATTGCAACAGTCTCATTATTTAATAGCCACAACTGGTATTTTAAAAGTTTGCTTTCAAAAATTAGTGTTTTGTTTAAATGAAATAAAATATATTTCTTCATATCCAATCATTATTTTGTCTACTTTTATTGCAATATTATGTCAACTAAGTTCAAATGAAATCTTAATTTCCTTTGAAAGTGTAGTATCAAATTATTAAGTTTTATTATAAAATTATAATAATTATATATGTATTATAAAAATTATAATAATTATATATGTATTATAAAAATTATAATAATTATATATGTATTATAAAAATTATAATAATTGTATATGCATTATAAAAAATATATGTATTTGATATATTTTTAAACAAGCTAATTTCTTTAGGGTATTACAAACCTAGTGAAACAGTTGAATATACAGAGGATAGTGAAGGAGGAACACATGATTTTTTAGCTGAGCTTTGTGCAAAATGGGAAGCATCTAATAATCTACCCTCAGAACTAAAAGTTAGGCGTGTCATCATACGTTCAGGTAGGATTCAGAGAACTATATTAGCTTTTTATTTTTAACATACCTTTTCTTTCCGTAAATGTTTACAGATTGTCTACATGTACAATATATATGAATATTAGACTTAGGGAAATATATTTAACCCCTTTTACCGAAAATGAAATTTGTGTTTTGATCTTGGTTCCTATTGTTGTTGTTATTTGGAAATGATATGGCACTTACATATTTGATATCAATAATTTTTCAAACTCTGATTTGATTTTTCTCTGTCCAAAAGAATTGATTTTTTGATAAAAGTTAAAGCGCATGAAATGTATGTGTGTGCCAATCACAAATGAGCCTCTTGATTTAATTGCTGTGGTTAAAAATTTTGCAAGTGCAGAAGCTTCATTATTTATTTAATTTTTTTTTTTTTTTTGAATTTCAGTCAAGTTTGTGTATGTTTTTTCAAACATTTTTATATCTTTTTATTTAACTGTTGCACAATCTACCAAATATTGAAGTAAGCCCTGACTGATATCATTGTTTATGGTTAATATATTAAGAGTAAAATAAATTCCAGAGGTTAGAAGCATCTATTTATATCTTTTCTGGTTTCCATATCAACAGGAAAGAATTTTTTGGGAAAATGTAATGAAAATGATTATTTAACATTAACAAACTCCCACATAAAAACATTGCATTGCAGATGCAAACCTCTCATTAAAAGGAACCAAAGATACATTCCCATGTATTTTAAAGTGAGAGAAAGGAAGTAGGTTTGCATTTTGTAATGTATATAAATGTAAAGTCAATATTGTCCATGGTGAAAAACATGATATTGCTGTCCATTTTAAGTTTGCAGAACAAACCTATTCTCAAGGACGGTTCAAAGAGTGAAATGGGTAACTACAGACCTGTAACTATATGATATCTGTGCCAAGAAAAATAATGGAGTTAATAGTCGAAATAATGCTATATCATTATAATAGGAGTGGAGCCTTAAGGGAATCACAGCATGGGTTTGTTACGGGTAGATCATGCTTGCTAATTGATCTGATTAGCTACTTTGAGTTTGTCGCAAGGTGACTGATGACAAGAATAATTTTGACATCATATACTTAGATTTCAGTAAATCCTTTTATACTATATAACAGTTATGGACATGTTAGCACTATAGATAAAGGGATAGTTAATTGGTAGGACACAAAGAGTGGTTATATAAATGATCACTAGTCTTCATGAATTAATATAGTAGGGTGTTGCAGAGATTAGTATTAGCAAATTCAAGGCAGAACTAGCCAAACATTTGGAACAAATGTATCAGTGAAATTGGAAGGTTTTTTTTTTTTTTTTTTTTTTTTGGCTTATGCTTCATAAGCTTGCTTTCTTTCATTATGTGCCTCTAATAATGCTAATGGCCACATGGTGCAAGGAAGCCTATGGCTTATACTGCACCAGCCAAAAAAAAAAAAAAATAATAATAATAAAATAAAATAACAAAAAATAAAAATAATAAAATAATAAGAATAAAAAATAAATAAAATAATAAGCAGTCTCTCCGGTTAACAAGCACAGAGCACACTGAAAAAAATTCTGCTCCATGAGCCTTGGACAATCTATCCAGGGCCAAATTGATTGAAAAGGCTCTCATCATATACTCTCTCCTATCGTGTCTGGGCAGAATTGCGGCCACTTTCAAAATCAACCCTAGCTTGCGACTTTTTTCAACATTGACCTGTACTTGTTAATTAAATCTGCAGATCTCTTACTCTTAAGGTCATTAGTGCCAACATGTACAACAATATGACCTTTTGTGCTGCCCTTAAAAAGATGATATCTGCTCTACAACATCTTCAACTTTTGCCCCTGGCAGACATACCGCGGTCCTATTCCACCTATCCTTTTTGCATAATATATTCCTTGTCTCCCTTACAATAGAGTTACAATAACTACTTCCTGTGGGACCAATACATTCTGCCTTGGAGATTGTTGCTGTGTTGTGTGATGCACAGGAGTGAGCTCTGACGTTGAGTTAGGCAGCTGAGAGTTTGATGGGCCCCTCTTATTAATTTCCTCGAGGGCATCTACCCCACACCTCAAACTCTCATAGATGTCCATCAGAACGTTGAGTTGGCACCTAATTGCCTCACAGTCTCTGCACCCAGCACACACAAAGACATCCTCCTTGGCTAGATCATGTCCTGTTTTAGAGAGGCCACAAACATTTCACATAGCACACTTTTTTTTGCTGTGATGCATCGGAGAATCACCCCTTTCAGTTCTTCCTCGAGCCACAGCAATCTGGCTAATCTGTGAGCATTGCTTTGCTGCTCTAGTCTGGATCATGACTAGAGCAGCAATGATCCGTTTAAGTACAATTTAATTGACAATGAAATTTAATAAGATTAATAAGTTTTACTGATTAATTGATAATACTATACTATATTAAGCTAACAGATTTCTGATACAGTGCTACGTGTTTTGCTATCTAGTTTTACGTTAAACCTTATGCTATCTAGTTCGGGATATATGTTGTATCGTATAACGATGACGGAAAGTTACAAATGGTAAATTTACGGACTCTAAGTATTAACTTTCAAAATAAACCAATGTGCTTGACTAGGACTATAAGCTACTTGTAGAAAATAATTTAATATAACAATTAAGTCAATAAAACAGCTAAATATAATTAAAAACTTACTGTTCACCGGAGCTGCAAAATCTTGTCCAACACATGGACATCCTTACCGCTAGTCTTCCATGTACATAGCATCAGTAAGAGTGATGTCACATCACCACCCACATCACCACCTATGCCTGTAGATTTTGTTTCATGTCATATAAGAGAGTACTGTACAGACTTTCCACTTTCTCTGTAGTTTGTTATACTACATAACAAACTTTCTCCATAGTTTGTTATGTAGTATAATAAAATGTTACAATTTAAACTTTTAAAAGAAAGAGCAAAAGTAATTATATTAAAAATAGTGGTTCTTAATGCAGATTTTACTGTGATATACCACTTATGCAAGATGTAGATAGTGACTGTAAAAAATGGGGGGCTTGACTTTTATGGTATGAATTTCAGATTTTCAAGGAAAAAACAGAAGTTGACATATGCAAAAATATACAGTATTATATTTTTTTATTTTATTTTATTTTTTTGAAGGAAAGTGTTGAAAGAAAAGAAAGTTTATAGAAGTTTCAGTTCTCTTAGTGAAGTGGTGAAGAAGATACAAAAAATTTGTGAACAAGATGGTTTTCACTAAGCAAAAGTTGGTCAAGATTTTTTTTTGTTGGGTGCATGGCGCAATCTGTGCTTAATTCCTTTTTGAGGCGTAGTCAAAACAACCCTTCATTTCTATCAATGCATCTAATAGTTCTGTAAGTAGCAAGAAAATTGCTCTTACATCATAAATGGTATTACCGTATTTCCCCGTGTATAAGACGCACCTTAATTTTGGGGCCCGAAATTTGAAAAAAAAAAAAAATGTATTACATAAAGTTATTGAACTCAAGTTTTATTCATCATAAAATTCATGCAACTCTTCATCACTGTCAAAACTCCCATCCATTAGTTTGTCCTCATCTATGTCTGATGATGAATCACTGTCTTCATTAGCATTAGTAGAGGCATATGATGGAAGAAAGCAAGCTTATGCAGCATCAGCCAAAACAAAAAAAAAAAAAAAAAACTCCTTCCACTTCACCCCTCTCTTCGTTCGAAATACCTGTCCAGCTGAGCCTTAAATTTATTTAGGCTACCAACTTCCACAACAAGGGATGGAAGTCTGTTCCACCAACCAACTACCCGCTGGCTAAAGGCAAATTTCCGCACATCTGTCTTTCCTCAATTTGAATTTATGCCCTCTCAGGTTATTATTCTGAGCAAGAGGAAGAATCCCATCAGCATTGAGCATGCTCAAACCATTCAAGGCTTTATACACCTCTATCAAATCACCTCGCCGGTGCCTAGTCTCCAGACACTGTAATTTGCAAAACTTAAGCCTTTCTTCGTAACAGCAACCCTTTGTTCCATTCGCTAATCTCGTTGCCCTTCTCTGTACTTGTTCCAGCAACTCTACATCCTTCTCGAAATGAGGCCTCCAGAGCTGTACTCAAGGTGTGGCCTGACCATTGCCTTATACAAGGGAATAATCACCTCCCTATCCCTGCTAGTAAAATTCCTGTATATCATTGACAAGACACCATGAGCTACTCTTGCAGCCCGTCTGCACTGCTCAGAGAACTTCATATCTGCCTGCACAACCACCCCCAGGTCCTTTTCATTCTCTACCACTGTCAGTGTAGTACCACAGAGTTGATATGTTGCTCTGGGGTTGCTGTTTCCCATATGTAGTACTTTACATTTCTCAATGTTAAACTTCATTTGCCACCTCTCAGCCCAAATCCTCAACCTTTCCAGATCCTGTTGCAGCAGCATAGTGTCAGTAGGGTTCTTAACAACCCTGCCAACCTTTGTATCATCTGAAAACTTGGAAATTAAGCTTGATATACCATCATCAATATTATTTATAAATACAGAAAACAATAATGGACCAACACTGAACCCTGAGGGACTCCAGTAATAACATTAGTCCACGATGAGCAGTGTCCATCGATTACCACTCTGTCTTCTCCCCCTCAACCACCCTTTTATCCATAGCAGCAATTTGCCTCCAATGCTACACTGCTCCAATTTGTGCAGCAGTCTTCCATGTGTCAAAAGTATCAAAAGCCTTTCTTAGATCGAAGTGTATAATATCAAAGTTATTCCCTGCATCTAGTTCTTTTGTGACTGCATCATAGTATCCAATCAAATTGGTCAGGCAAGACTTTCCCTTAACAAAACCATGCTGTGTCCGATCTATAACTGAAGTCTTGTCTAGATGATCCTGCAGTGTTTCTTTAACCAGTGCCTCCATTAATTTTCCTGGAACAGAAGTTAAACTCGCAGGTCTTCAATTACTTGTGTCAGTCTTTGATCCTCCTTTGTGAATTGGGGTCACATTTGCACATGAGAAACATTTACTCTTGAAACAGTGGTTATGGTAGTGCCTTGAGTTTTAAATGAATAGCAGATTCACTATTTTTTGGTGATACAGTAGATGCTCACTAATCCGGATTAATTGGGGATGAGATCATCCAGATTAAGTGATAATTGATATTAGTGGAAGGAAAAGATTGCCTTAAAAAAATAAAAATTTAGAACACAAATAAATAGAAAATTTTATGATATAGGTAGAGCGTTTATTTAAAAACTATAAAAAGATAATACATTTATCCATCTATAGAAGACTGAGAAGTTGTACAGGAGACTCTTGATTAACCGGGACACTTCAAGACTCCAAAGTTAAAAAAACAAAATATATATATATATATATATCCACCGGAAATTGTAAAATTCAAGTAATAAATAGAAAGGTATAATCAGATGTTTTGCAAGTTGTACGTAATACATAAGCGATAAGAAGTGGCATTATAAGTTGTGATTGGGACAAGAATGTACCTATTATCCCACAACCCCCCCGCTGTCTTCACGCCGGCCACTCAAAAAAAAAAAAAAAAAAAAAAAAAAATGGAAAGAGAACAAATGTTTAGTTTGTTTTAGTGCATTGCGTGGATTGTTGTGCTCCATTGCACCGAAAAAATAAAAAAATTGTTTTGTTATTTATGTTAGGTGTCGAAACGTTTTTTATACTAAATATTTTTTTTTTTTGTTTAAAAATTGATTTAGAAAATGATGGGCGAATGAAAAAGAGTTATGCTATCAACTGAACAAAAAACTTCAAATTATTCAAAAGTTTGAAAACGGTGCATCCGTTAAATCTTTAGTGAACCATTATAATGTTGGTAACCAAACCATAGATGACATCGTAGAAATTAAAGGGAAGCTATTAGACTTTTTGGCACATCTGACAGCGTTAAAAGCATGCCTATGAGAAAAACGATGAAACCGTCTGCATATGAGGACTTCGATAACCAAGAGTTGTGGTTTTGCCAAAAATTACATAAACCCATAATATATTAAATATGTTAACTTACATACATATAAAGAAGTACATGATAATGTTTAAGTCAAACTAAATGCAGGAAGGGATATACTCATATATTCAAGAGTATAAATTATTTATATAATATTGGTGTAAATACACCATAGATAACTCTTAAACAAAAAAACTACGATAGTAGTGTAAAAGGGGCATAATTTTATCTGTATCTCATATTGTGAAGGAGCTGCACAATATGAGATACAGATAAAATTATGCCCTTTTTACTCTGCTTATCGTAGTTTTTTTTTGTTTAAGAGTTATCTATGGTGTATTTACATCAATGTGTGGCAGAAGACAGAGAGTGGTAATCAATGGAAAATCGTGGATTAATGTTATTAGTGGAGTCCCTCAGGGTTCAGTGTTGGGTCCATTGTTGTTTTCTGTATTTATAAATGATGATGATGGTATATCAAGCCTAATGTCCAAGTTTGTAGACGATACAAAGGTTGGCAGGGTTGTTAAGGACACTAAGGATAGTACGCTGCTGCAACAGGATCTAGGAAAGTTGAGCAGATGGGCTGAGAGGTGGCAAATGAAGCTGAACATTGACAAATGTAAAGTACTACATGTGGGAAGCAGTAACCCCAGAGGGGCTTAGCGGGGAACAGGTATTCTGTGTATTATCAAACACTCAGTCTAAAACACTGATGGATTCAATATCTTTCTATTACAGAAGATTTAAGAGAAGTCTGGTTGGCCTGCCTCACTAAAATCTGCTCATGCAGACCTCGATGGCAAGCCCTGTTACGTCACTTAGGTGGCAACGAACGTGTAGAGTGGTTCTCTTCAAAATGCCTGGTCAGCGTGAAGAAGAAAAGACCAAACCTTCCAGCATATAACAGCACGACAAAACAAATGGCCTTCAGACCCCAGCGGATTTCACTCCCCCTCTTAGGGCAGTTAGAGGATCAGAGTGGAAGCAGATTGTGCTAAGGATCTCTGGGTACGACCAGGCTGCCATGCATGTAAACTGAACTTGGCCTGTTACAATGTAAGATCGCTCATCGGTGAAGACAAGGTATTAGAGCTGGAAAAGGAACTAGAAAATGTGAATTGGGATATCATCGGTTTGGCTGAAACAAGAAGAAGAAATGAATCACTTATAAGTTTATCAAGTGGAAATCACCAATGTAAACAGTGAAAGGAGCAAAGGTGGAGTTGGGTTTCTGGTTCATAAAGATATAAAAAACATTTTGGAATTCAAAAGTACATTACCAAGGGTGTCAAGACTAATACTCAAGATTTCTAAGAGCTACAAGCTAAAGGTCGTAATGATTTATGCACCAATATCGAGCCATGATGATGAAGAGGTTGAAGAAATGTACACCGAAATTGAGAGTCTTCATGATGAGCAGAAAACCCCACTACACTATTATTATGGGGGACTTCAATGCTAAGGTTGGAAAAAGACAATACAGTGCAGAAAGGGGAATTTTGGAATTGGTGAAAGAAATGAAAGAGGTGAAAGACTTGTGGAATTTGCAGAATCTCAGGGATTGTTAGTAATGAACACTTTTTTCAAGAAAAGGGTGAACAGACAGTGGACAGGGAAGAGTCCAAATGGATTAACAACAAATGAAATCGACTTCATCCTCACTAACAGAAGCTATATCGTGAATGATGTTTCCGTCCTGAATAAGGTAAATGTTGGAGAGCGTTGTCAATCAATTCGGCCCTGGAAAGATTGTGCAAGGCTCAAGGGGTAGAATTTTTTTCAGCCTGGACTGTACTTGTTAACAGGAGAGATTGCTTCTACAAGGATGGGATACACTTAAATAGAAAGGGTGCAAGAATATTTGCTGATGCTATCGAGGCAGTGTTAGGTGGGTCGGAAAACTGCTAGCTTGGGGGGAGACAAAGACCAATAGATTGACAGTAGCCACTGGCAGAGGTGAAAGAGATTCTTGCACTGCTTCTATTAGAATGAGCAGAAGCCTGAAAAACAAGATGCTTGATATTTCAGAGACTGCTGGGAGCCATTACGGTACAAGTAAACACATGGGTTGTTTTAGGGTAGCTAAGAATAGAAACAGGTGCAGGTATACTTGCGTGTACACCAATGCTAGGAGTTTAGTAAACAAATTTGATGAATTTGAGGTATTGCTCAAAATATCAAAGGCAGATATTGTTGGGATATCAGAGACGTGGTGTCACACAGATATAAGGGATGTAGAACTGGAATTTGGGGAGTACAACGTCTACAGAAAGGATAGACAGGATAGGAAGGGGGAGGGGTTGTTATGCTATTAGTTAAGAAACACATAAAAACCAAGGAAGTGAAGCCAGTCGACATCGCTGGACAGTGCAGTGTTGAGTCAGTTTGGTGTGACATAAGCATTGGGCAATCAAAATTGAGAGTAGGAGTGTGCTATAGGCCTAATGACTCTGATGAGTATAATAAGAAACTGTACAGGAAAATAGAGTGGGCCAGTAAATCAGAGAGTCTTATAATGGGAGATTTTAATTTCCCAGATATTGACTGGAATTTGGGAGCTGGTCACTCACACACTAGCAGGGCTTTTGTGGATTTATTGGATGATTGTTTTCTACATCAGCATGTTCGGGAGGCAACTAGAGGGAGTAATACTCTTGATTTGATTATCAGCAGTGATTCTTCATGCATTAAGAATCTGCAGATAAAGGAACCACTAGGTGGCAGTGATCACAGTGTGCTGAAGTGGAATTTACTCAAAGAGGTAACTACCATTAGGGGTAAAGGGAAGGGTTATTGCTTCCATAAAGGCGACTACAATGGACTGAGACAGTATTTAAATTCTATACAGTGGGACCAACTGATGATGTTACCAACAGCAAATTCAAAATGGGAAGCATTCAAAGAACTTATCTTGGAAGCTAGTAGGCTTTACATACTAACTAAGAAGTATTGTTCAAGGTTTAGGCCAAAATGGATATCAGATAAACTAATGAGGCATATGGCAGAGAAGAAAAATGCATGGGATACTTACAAATTAACACATGACACAGAAGCCTATGATAGATACAAGTTGATATGCAACCAAGTTACAAAGGAGGTTAGGCAGGTGAAGGCAGATTACGAGAAATCCTTGGCAAGGGATGCAAAGAAAAACAGCAATGAGTTCTTTACTTATGTAAACTCTAGAAGGAAGGGGATGAATCAGATTGGTCCACTTGATATTGATGGGTCAAGTGTTGATGATCTGGCTCAGGTAGCTAACAAACTAAATGAATATTTTGCATCGACATTCACACATGAGGAGTTATTCAGCGAGGGGAATGCCAGAGGTGTATTCAACTCTAACAGTAAGCTACAGAATCTTGAAATAACTGCGAGTAAAGTGGAGGAGAAATTGTTGAAGATAAACACAAGAAAGGCACCCGGGGTGGATGGAATCTATCCAGTTATATTAAAGGAGGCAGCAAAGGAAGTAAGCAAACCCTTAGCCATAAGTATGAGAGCTTCCTTGGACTCAGGGGAAGTACCCATAGACTGGAAATGTGCAAATGTGACCCCAATTCACAAAGGAGGATCAAAGGCTGACACAAATAATTATAGACCTGTGAGCTTAACTTGTGTTCCAGGAAAATTAATGGAGGCACTGGTTAAAGAAGCACTGCAGGATCATTTAGACAAGACTTCAGCTATAGCTTGGACACAGCATGGTTTTGTTAAGGGGAAGTCTTGCCTGACCAATTTGATTGGATACTATGATGCAGTCACAAAAGAACTGGATGCAGGGAATAGCTTTGATATTGTATACTTGGATCTTAGAAAGGCTTTTGATACTGTTGCACATGGAAGACTGCTACACAAATTGGAGCAGTGTGACATTGGAGGCAAATTGCTGCTATGGATAAAGGGGTGGTTGAGGGGGAGAAGACAGAGAGTGGTAGTCAATGGACACTGCTCATCGTGGAATAATGTTATTAGTGGAGTCCCTCAGGGCTCAGTGTTGGGTCCATTATTGTTTTCTGTATTTATAAATGATATTGATGATGGTATATCAAGCTTAATGTCCAAGTTTGCAGACGATATAAAGGTTGGCAGGGTTGTCAAGGACACTACTGACACTATGCTGCTGCAACAGGATCTGGAAAGGTTGGGCAGATGGGCTGAGAGGTGGCAAATGAAGTTTAACATTGACAAATGTAAAGTACTACACATGGGAAACAGCAACCCCAGAGCAACGTATCAACTCTGTGGTACTACACTGACAGTGATAGAGAATGAAAGGGACTTGGGGGGTGGTTGTGCAGGCGGATATGAAGTTCTCTGAGCAGTGCAGACGGGCTGCAAGAGTAGCTCATGGAGTATTGTCAATGATATACAGGAATTTTTCCAGCAGGGATAAGGAGGTGATTATTCCCTTGTATAAGGCAATGGTCAGCCCACACCTTGAGTACAGCTCTGGAGGCCTCATTTCAAGAAGGATGTAGAGCTGCTGGAACGAGTACAGAGAAGGACAACAAGATTAGTGAATGGAACAAAGGGGTGCTCTTACGAAGAAAGGCTTAAGTTTTGCAAATTACAGTGTCTGGAGACTAGGCACCAGCGAGGTGATCTGATAGAGGTGTATAAAGCCTTGAATGGTTTGAGCATGCTCAATGCTTATGGGATTCTTCCTCTAGCTCAGAATAATCACCTGAGAGGGCATAAATTCAAATTTAGGAAAGACAGATGTAGGATAGACGTGCGGAAATTTGCCTTTAGCCAGCGGGTGGTTGGTTGGTGGAACAGACTTCCATCCCTTGTCGTGGAGGTTGATAGCCTAAATAAGTTTAAGGCTCAGCTGGGCAGGTATTTTGAACGAACGGAGGGGTGAAGTGGAAGTGGTTTTTTTTTTTTTTTTTTGGCTAATGCTAATGATTTATGCACCAATATCGAGCCATGATGATGAAGAGGTTGAAGAAATGTACACCGAAATTGAGTCTTCATGATGAGCAGAAAACCCCACTACACTATTATTATGGGTAACTTCAATGCTAAGGTTGGAAAAAGACAAAACGGTGCAGAAAGGGGAATTTTTTAATTGGTGAAAGAAATGAAAGAGGTGAAAGAATTGTGGAATTTGCAGAATCTCAAGGATTGTTAGTAATGAACACTTTTTTTCAAGAAAAGGGTGAACAGACAGTGGACAGGAAGAGTCCAAATGGATTAACAACAAATGAAATCGACTTCATCCTCACTAACAGAAGATATATCGTGAATGATGTTTCCGTCCTGAATAAGGTAAATGTTGGAAGTGATCACAGAATGGTAGGATGCACACTTGATATAGATGTAGGAAAGGAAAAGAAAAAACTGACTCGAGTAAATAATATGAAGGTCTTTGAGATAACAGAAGAGGAGAAAGAGCAGTTGGTACTGGAACTTAAGAACAAGTTTGAGCTTCTGCAGACTGCTCAGGACCAAGATATCGACGAGGAATATTACAACTTTCTGAAAGTGATAAAGCCCAAGAAACCTATAGGGAAAAGGAAATCCAAAGAAGAAAAAATTAGTCAAGAAACACTTGTTATGATGAAACGAAGGCTACAAATGAAGAGCAAGATAAACACTAAAAAGAAAATTGAGTATACTGAGTTATGCAAAGCCAGAGGCTCAGAGAGGACATAAGATTTAACACAAGAAAAGTAGAACAAGCATTAAGGGAAAACAAAGGATTTAAATCAGCAACCATAAGCAGTAATACAGAAAGACAAATGATACCGAAACTGAAGAATAGCGATGGTGTACTTATAAATAGCAGAGAAGGCATAATTTAAATAGCAGAAGACTATTATAGAGAATTATACAAGGAGCGAGGGAATGATGATGAACCCAACATCACGAATTAGCAACACATACGACATACCCGATATTCTTCCTGATGAAATAGAACAGCCATTGAAGAAAATGAAGAATCAGAAGCCCCTGGGGAAGATGAAGTTACTTTAGATCGGTTAAACTGGGAGGAAGAAACATAACACAAAAATTGGCAAGGCTCTTCGCAAAATGCATTAGAAAAGGTGTGACACCTAAGGAGTTGTTATGCAGCAAAACTATGCAATCATAGTTTTGCTGCATAAGAAAGGAGATATATCAGAAATTCGAAATTATAGACCATTTAGCTTGTTATCCCACATCTACAAGTTGTTCACAAGGATCATTACTAACAGATTAGAAATAATACTCAATGAGAATCAACCGAAAGAGCAAGCTGGCTTTAGGACAGGATTCGCAACTATGGATCACCTTCACGTAATATCACAGCTAATGGAGAAAGCAAATGAATATAAAATACCATTATGCCTGGCATTTGTGGATTATGAAAAGGCATTTGACTCCACACAGCATAAGGCAATGTTTTGGGCACTGGAAAGACAAGGCATAGATATCCCATATATTATAATTTTAATGAAAATATATGAGAACACTACCTCCTTTATTAGACTAGACAAAGATAGTAGCAAATTTAAAATTGAGAAAGGAGTTTGACAAGGAGACACAACATCTCCGAAGCTGTTTACTGCTGCCCTTGAGGAAGCTTTCAGAAGATTAGACTGGTCGCAGAAAGGAGTCAATGTAAATGGAGAGTACCTAAACCATTTACAATTTGCAGATGACATTGTGGTCATGCCGACCGGGCTAGCCGGGTGGGTAAAGTGCTTGCCTGGCAACCCAAAGGTCGCGGGTTCGATTCCCGCCTCGGGCTTGGATCAAAGTACTGCAAAAACCTTGGGAGGTGCATTATGGCCACAGAAGCCTATGGGCCAACAACTACCAAAAAAAAAAAAAATTGTGGTCATAAGCCACGATTCCAAAGAATTAGAGGAAAATCTTAATCAGTTATGCACAGTTAATAAGGATTTTGGATTAAAGATGAATATGGTTAAAACAAAAAATAATGATGAGGAAGGGATATAATCATTAATGGTGCAGTAATTGAAAAGGTGGAGTCATATACTTATCTGGGACAAGTTATTAGCTGTAATAATGATAACTGGCTGGAAGTCAAGAGACGAATAAATTTTGGATGGACAGCATTCAGGAAATATAGTCACATACTGAAGAGCAATATTCCAGTTTGTCTGAAACGTAAAATAATGAACCAATGTATACTCACCAAAAGAATGGAAGAGAAAGTGAGAACTACACAGCAAAGAACGGAACGAATTATATTGGGAATCAGACTGTTAGATAAGAGGATAAACACATGGATTAGGCAGCAAACTCAAGTAAAGGGAATTCTTATCAAAACTAAAGAACTAAAATGGTCTTGGGCAGGACACACAGCTCGGAGACATGATGACAGATGGACTAAGAAAATAACAGAATGGTACCCAAGAGGAACTAGAAAGGGCATTTCACTTTTGACATCTGTAGTGAAAACCTGGAAGACAACAGCGGAGATGGATAGATGAAATTCATGAGTAGCTGAAAATTCATTCAGGGTACTAAATGGATGGCCATTGCACAAAACAGAAGGAACTGGAAAGTTGCTGGAGTCGCCTTCATCCTGCAGTGGATTGAAAATGGCTGATGATGATGAACCCCAGAATAACGTATCAACTCTGTGGTACTCTGACAGTAGTAGAGAATGAAAAGGACCTGGGGATAATTGTGCAGGCAGATATGAAGTATTCTGAGCAGTGAAGACGATCTGCAAGAATAGCTCATGGTATACAGGAATTGTATACCATGATATACTTGTACAATTGAGTACAATTCCTGTATACCATGATATACAAGTATACAGGAATATCAATGAAAAATTCCTGTATATCAATGATATACAGGAATTTTTCTAGCAGGGATAAGGAGGTGATTATCCCCTTGTATAAGGCAATGGTCAGGCCACACCTTGAGTACAGTATACAGGTCTGGAGGCCTCATTTAAGAAGGATGTAGAGCTGTTGGAATGAGTACAGAGAAGAGCAACTAGATTAGTGAATGGAACAAAACGTTGCTCTTACAAAGAAAGGTTTAAGTTTTGCAAATTACAGTGCCTGGATACTAGGCACCTGCGAGGTGATCTGATTGAGGTGTATAAAGCCTTGAATGGTTTGAGCATGCTCAGTGCTGATGGGATTCTTCCTCTTGCTCAGAATAATCACCTGAGAGGGCATAAATTCAAATTGAGGAAAGACAGATATAGGATAGATGTGCAGAAGTTTGCCTTTAGCCAGTGGGTAGTTGATTGGTGGAACAGACTTCCATCCTTTGTTGTGGGAGTTGATAGCCTAAATAAATTTAAGGCTGAGCTGGATAGGTATTTGGAATGAACGGAGGGGTGAAATGGGAGCAGTTTTTTTTTTTTTTTTAGGCTGATGCTGCATAATCTTGCTTCCTCGCATCGTATGTTTCTACCAGTGCTAATGCTAATTTACACTGATATTATATAGATAAAGAATTACACAAATGAAGCAATATAAGCAATAACAACTGTCTGATTCAGAGTCAACAACAAGACTGAACAACACTCAAACAATGTGCTGTATGTTCCATCTCTCTCTCTCTCTCTCTCTGCACAGTCAGAGTGGCTCAGTTGCCTTCCTAAATCCTGTTTCTTTCAAAGTACAGTACTCAACTGTGAAAGAATTTTTAATGTTTCGATGCAGATTAGCGAGGGTTTACTGTATTTACAGTGGCAGACAAAAAAACTGCATCACCTTAAAAATAGTAACATTTGATTTGTTGGGTTTTTTTTTTTTTTTTTTTTTTTCAAGAGCATTAGCAACTAAGGCCATATTGCTCTGGGGATATACGGTGGTCATTCCCTGACCTTTCCGCATCCTCCGTATTTGGTGGTCATGGGCTCGAACCCCGGTCTAATCAAGAAGCGTGTGCTACGCACTGCTGCCCCTGTCCACCTGGCTACAGAGGCGCCAGTAACATTTGTAGTGAAACGTATAAGATATTGTTCGATTACAGTCATTGTGTTTGTCGCAAAGCAAAGGTATTGCATCAGCTGTTTCTATAAATACGATGCTGGAAGGGTATACACGCTCATTAGTATCCTGTTTTGCGGAGGTGTAAGCATGGCTCCATGTGTTCAGTGGACATTACAGTCATTGTGTTTGTCGCAAAGCAAAGGTATTGCATCAGCTGTTTCTATAAATACGATGCTGGAAGGGTATACACGCTCATTAGTATCCTGTTTTGCGGAGGTGTAAGCATGGCTCCATGTGTTCAGTGGACACAAAGAAAAAAAAGTGTAGATGTTGCTCTGTCCCTGGAAGGGCTTTCTACACATTCTATCACTGATAAAATAGGCTACCACCAGCCAACAGTATTCCAGGTGCTAAAATTAAAGCGTGAAACCGGTGATGTGAAGAGAAGACCTGGATCAGGCCAGAAGAGAATGATTACGCCTTCCCAAGATCGATATTTGTAATTGCTATGCCTTCGTAATTGCCATGCTAGTGCTGCTGACCTAAAACTGTACTTTGAGATGGCCTGTGGTGTTGAAACAAGTGCACAAACTGGCCAAAGACTGCTTTCGGAATGTGGTCTGCATGCCTATTGACCCATGAAGCCTTTGTTGACCCAACAAATGAGGAAGAAGCGACTTGCTTGCTAAATCACATGTTTCATGGACAAAAGAGCAATGGGAGACCGTCATCTTTTCTGATGAATCGAAATTCAACCTGCATGTATTGGATGGGAAGCGATATGTTAGAAGATGAAAATTGGAGGCATAACACCTACTGTAAAGTTCCGTGCCAGCCAAGATGGTCTGGGGATGCATAATAAGCAAAGGGGGTGGGGAGAATTAAGTTTATTAATGGAACGGTGAATGCAGAAATCTACACTGCGATCTTGGAGGAGTGTCTGAAACCCATTATTAGGGATCGCCACACACACTTCCAAAACTGCATTTTTCAACAGGATTCAGCACCTTGCCACAGAACAAAATTTATACGTTTTATGCTATTTAGATTTAATGATGAGTTTGTGTTCTTGTCTCACAAGGCTTAAAACATACTTTCACCAATGTTTTCCCTCATGTTTCTCCCATAAGGTGCAGTCATACCTCAGAAATGCTGGCATTGCAGTGGTGGACTGGCTCCGCAACAGCCCACATTTGAAAATTGCTGATACATAATGTTGTCTTAAATTGCTCAGAAGAAGCCAACAAGTATGATTCAGCTGCAAGAGAGCATTGTAAGGGTGCGGTACCACGAAGTTGGGCAACTGTATAACCAGAAGTTGATGAACTCTATGCCAGATTGTTGCAAGGTTGTAATTGCAGCTTGAGGAGGAACAAAATACTGAGGACTTATTTTGTTGATTTACAGTACATAATACTATTATGTTAACTTGTCATTTCAGTTTGTACACCTAAATGCAATAAAATGTATGTTTGGTTGTCATGACTGCCATTTGCATGATTTCTCATATTTCCATTAATTATGAATTTTACCCTTTGGGAAAGATATTTATGGCAATTTATATCAGATGGAGTCTTTTTATTGGATTTCATTCACAGAGATATCTATCCCATCTAACAAATGCATTTCGAACATTTCTGCAATTCACATGCAGCACAAAACACATTATTTACAAACTTCACAAGTGATGCAGTTTTTTTGTCTGCCACTGTATAAAATATTAGTAACTTAAGGCAGCTTGTGGATAATGCTGTCATCTCTAAATTGAGTGTAAGCCCAAACTGCATCACTGGAGGAACCACAGGATTGCCACGAATGCACACTTGTATTATTATCCTGTTATTTCAGTGTCTTCATTGAAATAAAACCTCAGAGCTTTATAGGAATTCTGAGTGTGAGAGGATATTCAGCCAGGTGGGGGGGTGGCAACTTAGTTTAGACCATCTGATGAAACTTTGGAAATGCTTTTGTTAACTAAGTCTACATAGTAGGACATTGTTATGAACTAAACTTAACATATCAGAAGAGGACAGGAGTCTGCAATAATATCTTCACTGAAGCGATGCTAATCAATTGATGGTGTGTAACAGACAATCCAAGACAGAAACAGTGTGCTTGAAGGCATATTGATAAACAATCATATAGCTGTATCTTAATATAAAATGTTGTTAGTGATATTTAACCCATGAGTACATAAGTTGGATCAATTAGACTGAGACCAGATCACAGCAATTTTGTGCTATTCATCTACTCTGTCTTCATCTACTCAGTACCAGAAATGTTTTTTTTGATTTCTCCATTTAAAAATTCCAAAAGTCTCTGTTATTTATTACAAAAACAGAAAAAATGTTGTTTCAAGTATGAAATGCTACTAAGCTATTTTAGTTTATTCTCAGTGTGGGAGGTGTCTTAGCTAGGCTCACTTCATAAACAGCCATCTCATTGGCATTTGTGCACTCTCACATATTTAGATGAGAATAGAAAAGAACTATACTATAATAGTTTCATTGCATGCAAAGCAAAATAAAAGGTTGCACTCATAATGAATTATTTTAAAATATATTATATTTTCTTTCTTCAGTGGTGTGTATTGCATCAACTAACAAAATTTCAAGGAAATTTATCAGTTGGCAGTTATATTATTAACTTGTGGAAACATGCAAAACTGAAACCTTGTGCACAAAAGAGTGAAAGTGCATGCTATTCATATCAAATTGTTTTTGAAATTTGTATGGTTATAAATTTTTTCTTTTGTATGTGTTTAATTAATAACAAAATGTCATATATTAAATTTATGTATTAGAATCTGCATTATAAACTTCCAAAAGCAGTATCAAATCAAAAAAGAAAAGAATGAAATTGAATAAATAAGTTTTTTTTTAAAAACCTTATTTATTCGATTTCATTTACATTGATTATTAATAAGAAATTTTGTTTTTGTTAACTAGATAGTATTACTAACTGGAGAGGGGGGAGTAACATTAATAAATGTCATAAATATTGGTACACTGTTGAGTTTTCTTTTGCATCTCCTTTCTGGGTCCTTTAGGCAGCCCAAGTACTCATGTAACAGTAATAGGCTTGGCTACTTTAGGGTTAATTTCATGGCCAAAGTTAAGATTTAAAAAGTCTCATGATTTCTGAATGTTCTGAAATAAAACTTCACTTTGTGTAATGTATAAAGCTGAATTTATTGCACAATGGTTGCTGCTCCTAAAATTTGAATTAACTTTAATAGACTAGGGGCACGTTTAGAAAATTTTGCTCCTAGAGAACATTTTCATGCACAAAAACAGTCACAAATTTCAGTACGTTCAGAAATTAATTTCCCCCAGATAATCATTTCCCAGATAATTCACAAAATAAGCAAAAAATCAGGATTATGATATTGTTCATATCAGCAAGAACAATATCTTCTTGATCTGTATAGTCAAGCAGACAAAGTTCTATGCAAGACAAAGCAGTACTCTGTGAGATTTTATTTGTTGGCAATAGATTTTCTTCGGCATCCTCCGGATCTTTGTCTCTGTTTGGCTCTTCTTCATTCATAACCCTATGTACTATTTCATCATCATATAATATTTCATGGCAGATTTAACTTTTATCTGAATTAAACCACTCAACAACTACTTCTTCATATAAAATTTCAAAACCATTTTTTTTAAAAATCATATAATGTCATTATTAGCCTTGTCACTAAGAATTTCTTTATCTTTTGAAAACCTTCATTTTTTTTTTTAACTCATATAATGTCATTATTAGTCTTGTCACTAAGAACTTCTTTATCTTTTGCAGGTACATGTAGTATTTTCCAAAAAGATCTTTGTAATGTTTTGTTTTTGATCGATGTCCACGATATTTAAATTTCGTAAATTGCATCTATTACTGTCATATGTGTCAAATTACCTTCCTTGATTAATTTATGTAACAATTTTTATAAATTTCTTAAAAATTTTGAATCACCCCTTGCCACCAAATGTGATAGTGTTAATCACTAAATGATTAACACTATCACATTTGGTGGCAAATATTTTTCAAAAATGTTCCCATCATATTTTTTAAAACATTTAAATTTAAAAATAAATTCAAAAAGTTCCCAGAATTTTACTATAAAAGTTTATTGAGTGAACAGTTGGGCTTACTAATCTAATCACTTCCAAAATATATCTTCTGCATGCACACTTGCTCCATCGGTCTTCCCAAGCTTAGAAACATTCTTTAAAACCATTTTTTAAGTGCACTTAGGACTGCTTCGGCACTTTCTTTGATGGTATCTACTGTAGCAAAGTGATGGCCCTGAAGCCCCATTTTCAGTTTAGGAAACAGCCAGAAGTCAGACAGTGCAAGATCAAGGGAGTAGGGAGGCTGCTGTATGACTGATTTTTTTTTTCAGCCAAGAATTGCTGAACTATCATCGCTGTGTGACTGGGTGCATTGTCATGGTGCAAGATCCAGCCATCCTTCCATTTTTGAGGTTTCACATTCTGCAAACTTGTCAAAACCTCAACGTAGTAAGCAGCAGTAATGCTTCTCCCCTAATCACAAATTCATATTGCACTATGCCCTTATCGTCGGAAAAACTATCAGCACGAATTAGTCTTATTTTGTTGCACGAGAATTAAACTTGGGCAGCGGGGACATTTCTGTGTGCCATTCGGAAGATTCCACATTAGTCTCGGGATCCTAGGCAAACACCCAACTCTCATCTCCATTTTTCCTAGAAAGCTTGGATGCCGTATAGATTTTTTGTACAAATCACCCATGATGGCTTTCCTGCAGTTCATTCGATCATCCGACAGCAAGCATGGAGCAAACATTGCACACGCGCAATGCACATCCCTAAATCTTGTGTCAGAATTGCATGTATTGAGCCTATAGACAGTCCAGTTTTACGAGAATCTCAAAAACAGTTGTTCGCCTATCATTTCAAGTTCCTTCACTTTCATGGCGGTATTAGTAGTGGCAAGTGATGCAAGAAAGAAAGCTTATAAAGCATCAGCCAAAAAAAAAAAAAAACACTTCACCCATCCAAACCTTCCAAGAATTCATGTAGTTCTTCCTTGAATTTGTTCAAACCACCCACCAGAACAGATGTGGAAGTTTATTCTAACAATCAACCACACACTGGCTGAAGGCAGACCTCTGCACATCTATCCTCTTGCCATCCTTCAACTTGAATTTGTGCTCTCTCTTGTATTCTCAAGCAAGGGCAAGAATGCCATCAGCAGATTTTGCCATTTTCATGAAATCAAAGGGTATCCACTGCAAGGTTCATCGTCCAATGTTTCCTGTCCGTTTTTAAGACAATTATACCATTTGTAAATTGCTGTTATTTTGGAGGCATCATATCCATAAATATTCTGTAATGCGTGTGTAGCACTTTTCTAAGTTTAATGAAGAATTTGATTAGCACACTGTTCAAACTGTGGCATTCTGCAGTCGGCTGTGACACGAGTGAAGTGGTCGAGCCAGTTCCCACTTGTCATGCTTGCTCACCAAAGTCAATGTCCCACGAAACTTTATGGCTATAGCACATAAACCATTTTAATACTAGCATGTGATCCCAGGGACTTATTGAATGTGCTACATATTTACTTTTGTCAGTTTCCAGTGTGAAATAAGATGGTCTCTTTGAACACCATTTTTATTTATTAGTTTTTTTTTTTTTTTCATATTCATTTTGGGGGAAAATATTGTAGCTATAATATACAGGGTGTCTCAAAAATATTGGTACAAAAGTTTAGGGGAGGTAGGTAACGTCTAAAGGAATGTGAATCTCATAGGAACCCATAACAGGAAACGTCACGGGAAAGTAGTAGCAGAGGCACAAGAAGCAGAAATGACAAAGTGGCAAACATTTATTTGACATAATATTAACAATGGAGTACGAGATGGATGCATTTCATGATGTTACAACAGATGCTTGAAGGTTTCACCATGAGACGCAATGCATGCACGACACCGACGCAGCATGGATTGGCGGACACGGTCAAACACACCTGGAGTTTCTTTTTTTTCAGTAGTAGCAGTGCAGACGAGTGTCGCCACAAGATCCATTTCCGTCTCCACAGGCGATTCATACACATTTGAGGGCCCCCCACAGAAAGAAATCAAGGCTCGATAAATCAGGTGAGCGTCGTGGCCAGGCAACGGGTCCACCACGGCAAATCCATCGATGCCCAAAACACCTGTTCAAATGGTCACGAACACACCTTCCATAATGGGCAGGCGCCCCGTCATGTTGAAACCAAATGTTGCGTCTCACATTTGCTGGAACATCGTCAAGTAACCCTGGTAGAACTTGTTCAAGAAAGATTCGATATTTAGCGGAGTTCATGCGGGATGGTAACAAGTATGGACCAACTAAACAGTCACCGACCATACCTGCCCGCACATTTATTGCGAAGCGATGTTGTTCCGCATGGGGGCGCACACCGTGTGGATTGTCCTGAGCCCACACATGAGCATTGTGCTGATTGAATGAACCTTCCCGAGTGAAATAAGCCTCATCCGTGACCAAAACATAGGCTGGAAAATTCGTCTTGAACACTTTCTTGGAGAAACCACTACGCAAAAGCCACGCGTGCAGGATGATCTTGGAGGAACAGTAACTGAACCCTTTGGAGATGAAAGGGATGTAAGGAATCATCGTGCCAGACACGCTGTACACTGCAACGAGACACTCCTAAGGCAGAGGCAATGGCACGTGTGCTGGTAGTAGGATTATTATGGATGGTATTCAACACACTTTCTTCCATGGCGGGAGTTCGCATCGAACGTCGTCTGCCCACACTACTCCTGTTACCTCTAAATGACCTATAATCGCCCAAATTTTGATGCACACGTGCAAACAAACGGTGGTCTGGTACATGTCTGTCCGGGAAGCGTTTTCCATAAATTCGTTGAGCGGCTCGTCCATTGCCCTCTAATCCATACACTAGGTGCATGTCTGCCAGCTCACAGTTTGTATATATCAATGCATGCTCTGCGTGTGGCGACCACTGCTTAAATGAGTAAACCAGAAATTTTCCCTCTCGCGAACTGATGAACAGCGCTGTGTTACCGACTTACGGTGACATTTCCGGTTATGGGTTCCTATGCGATTCACATTCCTTTATATGTTACCTACCTCCCATAAATTTTTGTACCAATATTTTTGAGACACCCTGTATGTATATATTTGTTATTAGCAATATATGCCCGAATTATTATATTATTATTTTATTATTTTTTTTTAAGTATTTTCACACTTTTACAGCTTTTTATTTCATAAAAACCTGTTTTTGCAAAAAAAAAAATTGATTTGTTTGGTATTTTGTGTGATTAATCACTGTGTTAAAATCGTTAAATCATAATTAAATTTAATTATAATTTAACGATTAAGTTTATAATTTAATAAAAATTAATTTTATTCATTCCAATTTAATCAAAGGATGACATTATTGAATGATTAAGTTATTAGTTACTTAATGATTTAATAATATTTAAATTATTAATTGAATAGTAAATATTACATTTTAAGGATTAAGTTTAAATAATCAGGCCAGTCTAAAGCTATGAATTTCTATCTATACATTAAAAAAGTTTTCCTCCTAGTGATATTTATTTGAGCCAATAGGAGAAAAGGGCTGGGCAATTACGTCATGTATTCGAGCCAATGCGAGAAGAGGGTGGGGCAATTATGCACAGGTAAATAATTACATAGGTCATTCATTTCCTGGTTAGATTTCGATCAGTGGTTTATAATGTTAGTAAATTAGTACAATGTTGTTATTATACCAAATACAGTCCATTCCGGTTATTTGGGACACATCAGGACTAGTGCATTTTGGCCCGATTAAGCGGCTGCCCCAATTATCCGAAGTTTCACGTAAATAGTTAAAAATACAATGTACCCCCCCCCCCTTTACAATTGGTTCACTGTACAATCAAATCATGTTACGATGAACTCAACATAGTAAAGTATCGTTCACTATACGATGTGCAGTAAGCACCGGTCATTGTAAAAACGTTTGTGAATTGAATTTTAATTCTATTAAACAGCAATTATAATTAGCGAAAGTAGGAGGAATATTACCACAGCCTATAAAAGCAAACATATATAAAGCACAGATTTACCCTTTATTACCTTACCAATTAAAAAATTAAATGATACGTGAAAGTCGGGAGAATATATGTGATAATCGAAATAATTAATATGTACTGTAATATGTACATACGAACTAGTTGACATTTCTGTTCACTGATATTTGTGGGCGGCGGGGGGGATGTTAAAATTTAAAACAGTAAAAAAGATAAGCAATCAATAACAAAGAACACGATACGCGCAAGTGAGAACGGAGTAACGAGTTACGAAGCTTTAAAAATAGGAATGAAGAGATCTGAAAATTAATTTTTTTATATGATTGAAGGTTTCATGGAAATGTAAACACATTTCATCATAATCCACAGAATTCCAGCTGTCTGTATTATTGAAATTCAATATTCAATAAGAACGAGTTTACTGTCCGTTTATGATAGATTTCACTAACAGAAAAGCCCAATAAACAGGTGACTGCTAATTGTTTTTACTGTTTTATGGTTATGACCTCCAGAATTTCGACCGAACCACATGGTACCATTGGAGACAATCGTACGGTAATCTCCAGTGCTGCGGTCTCCTGACCCGATTAAACGGCATGATGTCCCAATTAAGCGAAGTAAACCCTGGTTATTTTCTCGATTGGTTTCTGTTTTTTAAGATTTGCCCCAAATAAACGGCTGCCCCGATTAATCGGTGGTCCAAATAACTGTAATCCATATAGGTCCCTATATCAGCTGACATTAATATACAAAAACGTTACAATGGAACATCAAATGAGGCCAGGTGTGGTCATGCATTAGACAGTGAAGCACATGCACGAGGTTTGTGAATGCCACATTGCAAGACAACTGCCTCCATAATTTTCACCAATCTCGTACACATGCTTCACTGACTAATACATGACCATGCCCGGCATCATTTGATGTTCCATTGTAACATTTTTTGTATATTAACATCAGCTGATGAAGGGACCCATCATTCCGATGTAGTCTGTATATTTGTAAATAGTTTAGTGTTTTGTAAATATTTTAGTCCTGCTCTTTCGGATTCAAAAATATGCTCTCTCAGATTAAGAACTTGAGATGACTCATTAAGATGCTTGCTTAGATTAAGAACCTGAGGGGGCATAGATTCAAATTGAGGAAAGAGTTGTAGAATAGATGTGCAGAAGTTTGCCTTTAGTCAGCAGGTAGTTGATTGCTGGAACAGACTTCGATCTGTTGTTGTTGAAGTTGATAGCTTAAATAAATTTGAGGCTGAACTAGAAAAACAATTGGAGTGACCAGATGGGTGAAATGGGAAGGGTTTTTTTTTTTTTTTTTTTGGCTGATGCTATATAAGCTTGCTTTTTTGTATCATATGCCTCAACTAATGCTAATACAAATATTCCTCATGCATTATGGAACCTGAAGCAAAAGGCCTTTTCCTATGAAAATGCATGTAAATAATTACATAGTGATATTTATTTGACCTTGAGAATGCCTCGTGGTGGGTTACCTAATAGGAGAAGAGAGATGCGGGTCACGTGGTACAAGTGGGCGGGCAATTATGTCACTGCAAATGCACAGGTAAGTAATTACATAGGTCATTTTCTGATTAGATATAGATCAGTGCATTTCGACAGGTGTGTGTTTTATGCGTAAAAGATTCAACTTACTCCTTCATATTCTACATTTTACATAGAAAAGTTTTGGTGAGCAAAGCGAGCAGGGGACAAAGCCCCCTAGTAGCTTATTAATTCCTAGAGTTTCTCCTCTCCATTTGGCTTTTTACTTTATGGTTGAAGCTTAGGAAATTAAAAAAAAAAACTGCAGATTATCACAGTGTGAGCATTGCTACATTCATCTGACATATTGCAAAGAATCCATGCATGTATTTTGCCATTTTTCCAGTTATTTCAATTACAGGTAACCCTTGTATAACGCGGAGGTTAGGTTCCAGAAATATCACGCATTATATGAGGTTCAGGTTTCATACAAAATGTAGGGTTGTGTTCCGTAGTGTTTTTTAATTATAAAAACAGCAATGACATTCAACAAAAACATATTTTATTCATTCAAGAATTCATGTAACTAACTATTTAACAAATACATAGCATAAAATTATAAAAATTTGGAATTGTGAAATTTCATTTCACATAATGCATAAATTTCAAAATTAAAGAAATGGATATTTTAATCGTCATCACTGTCTTCAGAAAAAATATTTCGTAGATATTCTTTATTTATGAGTGGCCAGACATCGTTATCACTTGAAATCTCTTCGACATCATTTGTATAATTCTCACTGGGTACTTCAGCTGGTTTTCTTATCAAAAAGTCGGTAATAAAACATTACTTACTACTGTGCTGCAATTTTTTATTAAGTTCATAATATGGAGCTAAACAACTGTCCAATTGTCTTTTGAATTTTTCCAAGTGCTCTGTTGAGGGATCATTATCCGTAAAATAACTTCCTAACTTTTGTGCCAAATTTAATCCTTCCACTAATTCCTTTAGACTGAACTCTTTAACGAACTCAGCACAATCAGAATCTTCGGTAGAACTTTCCTCACCATTTGTATTTAGTTTGCCGTCTTCTATTAATTGAACCAATTCCTCCTCATTTAAATCTGTTTCTTCATCAATTAATTCAAGAATTTCATTTTCAACCATATTGGAAAATCCCTCGCCACCACAAATGTGTGCCAGGTTTGTTATACAACTTAGTTCAGCATCCACAGGAAGGTATGAAATTTTGATTAAGGACGATGCCAGGCCATATTTTTTTACAGTAACCTTTCAGTGTAGAGGGTTTTAACTCCTTTACACATAGAGAAATAATTTTTACACAATTAAATATTGAAAACGCTTTCCACACTTGAGGCAGTGTCATGTTTGGATTAGATCCAATTTTTTCCAAAATAAATTTGAATGTTTGACGAATATAATGTGCTTTAAATGTTGAAATTATCTATTGATCAAGGGGTTGAATAAGTGAGTTGTATTAGGCGGCAAATAAATTATTTTAATATTTGGATGGGTTACATTTTTTGAGTGCCCTGGCGCATTATCTAAAATTAGTAAAATTTTAAAGTCAGTATTCTTTTTCTTTGTGTATCTTCCTATATCAGGCACAAAACAGTTGAAAAACCAATTTTCGAATATGCTAGCTGTAAGCCATGCCTTTTTGTTGGCTCTCCAATAAACAGGGAGGGTGGACTTGTCAATTGCTTTCATAGCACGAGGATTTAAAGATCGGTTAATTAACATTGGTTTTGTCATGTAATCACCTGACACATTATTACAACAGTAGAGTCTTTAGAAATTTTGAATCCAGGAGCTGTTTTTTCATTTTTCAATATATAAGTGCATTTTGTCATTTTTTTCCAGTTTAACCCAAATTTGTCTGCATTGAATACCTGGTCTGCACTATATCCATCTTCTTCAATGATTTTTAAAAGTTCTGGGAATTTTCAGGCAGCATCTATGTATGCTGATGCTCCTTGGAGCTGAAGATTATGCAAATAAAATTGCTTTTTAAAATTTTTGAACCAGCCCTTACTGGCACAAAATTCATGCTGAGAGCTTTCTTCTAAAAATCTTGTTTTTTTAAATATTGATAAATTTTTAAGGCTTTTTTGTTTAATAAGGTTTCCACTCAAAGGCATTTTCTTGTGAGTGCAATCTTCAATCCAAACCATTAAAATATTGCATACACGAGCAACACGCTTTGCACTTATCGTTGACCCAGCAATAACACTATCTCTGATTTTATGCTCATTTTGTTTGATTGTACAAATTGTTGATTCGTTTAAATTCAAAGTCCTTGCAACAATTCCTTGTTTTTCTCCATTTTTCAACCAATCTAAGATTTTAATTTTTTCTTCAAGAGAAATGAATTTTCTTTTCAATGTTGGTTTTTTTTACTTCTTTTGCAGTTTTGGTAGCCATTAGTATAAAAAAAAAATTTTTTTATTTGCCAAGGGGTATTCCCAGAATAAATTTACTATTTATAACTACTTGCACAACAATTAACTCTTTATAAGGTAAAAAATTGGCACTACACAAAAAAATTTGTATGTATGTACTTGCGTGTTGTATTTTTCTCCCTTATATAAATTCGGTTCTGGCAACTACACCCATTATATGAGCAGACACAATTTAACGAACATAAAGTTTGATTTTTAAGTACCGTGGTAAAAGTGTGTGAAAAGAAGCGATACAACAATTTGTAGATCGCGTTATATCGAAACCACGACCGTGTCATACAAGGATAGCCACAATTTATAAACTGTGGTATATCAAAATTGCGTTATACAAGGGTTACCTGTACTATTATATCTGACTATTTTATACATACACATATATATATATATATATATATATATATATATATATATATATATATATAGAGAGAGAGAGAGAGAGAGAGAGAGAGATAAGTTGTATTTTTCTCCACTTACAGGAGTTGTTCTAGGACGGCAAGGAGGCTTAATTAATCAGATGTTCTGGCCCTTTTACCTTGGACTGGGTGGTCCAGTGGCTACTGGTAAACAGTATATGCCCTGGATACATATTAATGATATAGTTGGGATTTTTCACCATGTCATTAAATCTGATCATATAGAAGGTATACTCAATGGAGTAGCTCCTCAAGTAATAACTAATGCTGAATTCACAAAAGCATTTTCCCAGGCTCTGTGGCGTCCTGCTTTCATCCCATTGCCAAGTTTTGTACTTAATCTTGCATTCAGTCCGGAGCGAGCTGCTATGATGACAGAAGGACAAAAAGTTATTCCGAAAAGGACTTTAGAAAGTGGCTATAATTACAAATACACAGATATTATTTCAGCTTGTAGGGACTGTGCACATGTGATCAAAGTAGATAAAGATGCATAAAAATGATAGTGATATAGGAACAATCTGTGTATAGAAACAATTTATGATTAATTATTTTGTTAAATAATTAGTTTACACTATGATAAATTGTGATTGTACTGTAAAAAGAAAATAAAATCAAATTGCTTATTTTCTCTTGTTAACCTCCTTTTAATAAACCTGTTATCAATTGCAAGGTAATAGTTCTTCCCAGTACTTAAAAAAAAAAAGAAAAAAAAGAAGCTTTCTCACAGAAACTTAGTTTACAGTTCATTCTTCCTTTAAAGACAGCATAATGTTTGGATTGATAGCAATAAAAATCTGTTTGCATGTTGATTGTATACACTCAGCCAGGATTAAAAGTTGTAATGAAGTTTTTGTGGAACTTTTAACATCAGTTTGATTTTTTCAGATTTAATGAACAAGCATGAAAGCCATTCATATTATGATATATCCTTAGAAAAGCATTATTGAGAGAGAAGGGGGATATTTGTGATGTCACCTGATGCATTTTTTTATCAATATTCGTTGATATATAGGTGTATACACTTATATACAGGGTGTCCATAATGTCCTTGTGCACTTTTAAACTCCAATAACTTAGGTTCTGTATGAGATAAGAACAATCTGTAAAATTCATTGGAAAGGTAATTTTTTCTAGTTTTTATGCACAAAAATAATTACTTAATTTACTTTTTAAATTTTTTTAAAGATAATTTACCTTACAAGAGATGGCTGCAATAGAAGAAAAAGTGAACTGTCTTCTGGCTAGCAGAACTTAAGTCCATATCAGCTGTTAGAAGAAAATTAGGACACATTATGCAAAGGAAGCACTTCACAGCTATTCAGTTTCAAACTAGATGAAGTTCAAAGAGACTGGTTCCATTAATGATAGGCCATAAACTGAAAGGCCCGAATTAAATGAGGAGACCATAGTATTTGTTGAGGAAGCTATTCTGCAAAACTCATGAAAATCACCAAACAGGCATCTCTGGAACTTAGTGTTCCTACAGTTAATAGTGCACAAAATTCTTAGAGTGAAACTGCATAAGGAAGCTTACAAGATGCAAGTGCATCAAAACTGGGAGAGGACTGCCATGTGAGATCAGCTTTCTGTTATGATGAAAGTGTTGAAAACTGCATCTTATCTCCTGACAGTCTAATTTTTAGTGATTAAGCAACGTTTCACATTAGTGGCAAGGTTAATTACCGTAATTGCCATATTTGGAGGACAAAGAAACCGCAAGTCAGGGAACATAAAAGGGACTTCCAGAAGTCAATGTCTGGTGTGCCCCAGGAAAAACACACATAATTAGTCCTTTCTTTTTTAAAGAAACAGTGGTTAATGGTGATAGTTATCATGCAGTACTACAGAATTTTTTTTATTCCTGAACTACATTTGTAATACAGTTGAGAATTGAAACCAATATGGTTTTTCAGGAAGATGGAGAACCTTGCCACTTTGCTTGGAATGTTTGACAATTTTTAAAAAGTTCCCAGATAGTTGGCAGAGGTGGGGTAGTTTCTTGGCTACTTGCTCACTGGAAACGATTTGTTTCCATTGGACTTTTTTCTGTGGGGCATGTTAAAAGTGTGGTAGTGTGATTTACTTCTCAAAACCTTGCTCTTTAAACAAACTTTATACCAGAGCCACAAATGAAATTAATGCCATCACTGACATACAACTGGAGAACATGTTTATGGAACTGCAAAATTGTACTACACTTCATACAGCATCACGAATCTTAACAGTAATAAATTATGTTTAATTTTATGATAAACCCTAAAAACTGGAATAAATTACTTTTCCAATGCATTTTTACAGATTGTTTTGATCTCATATAGAACCTAAGTTATTGCAGTTTTGAAGCGTACGAGGAATTGCATGGACATCTTCTGTCACTGTGTGTTTAGGTTATATGATGTTTGCTCTAGGAAAGATGAGTGTGGCTAAATTACATTTGAAGATAAAGTTAGAGGTGGTTTCATTTTAATATGCCAGATGATGCTATGCTAAAAAATTAGGCACATTATCAGATTATCAACAGATTATCAGGCACTAGCACTTTGACTGCAACCAACATTATCTTAGTGTGGGCGGGGGGGGGGGGCCCTCTGTTGTCCAGAAAACTAGGTATATATTCTGTATAAATAAAGATGCAGTTGAACCAATGCCTGTTTCCCAGGTGCAAAAATTAAAATAAAGGAAAAATGATATGAGAATTCTGTCAAGAATATAAGGTTGGGCTAGAAAAAATTCTTCAAGATGTTGTTGTAGTAGTAGTAGTGGTGGTGGTAGTAGTGGCATGTGATGCAAGAAAGCAAATGTATGAGCTTATGCAGCATCAGCCAAAAAAAAAAAAAAAAAAAATCACACCATTCCCTCCAAATGCCAGTCCAGTTCCTCCTTAAATTTATTCAACCTATCAACTTCCACAACGACAGATGAAAGTTTGTTCCAGCAATTAACCACCCGCTGGCTAAAGGCAAATTTCCGCACATCTATTCTACATCTGTCCTTTCTTAATTTGAATTTATGCCCCTTTAGGTTCATAATCTGAACAAGTGGAAGGATCCCATCAGAATTCAGCGTGCTGAACCCATTCAAGGCCTTATACACCTCAATCAGATCACCGGCAGGTGCCTAGTCTCCAGCCACTGCAATTTGCAGAACTTAAGCCTCTCTTGATAAGAGGATCCCTTCATTCCCCTCACCAATGTTCTATAGTTCTGCTGAAACATCACAGGAGGGATTTTATGACTTGAGGGACTTGGAGGGATTATGGACATCAACTCATCTTAGCTTGACCTGCCCTGGTTGGTGGAAGGAGTTTGTTTAATAAAGGTGCAATTCATATGAACACAGAAAGTGCAATGGCTAATATCATATAGGCAGCCCTAAGGGAGGTGGTTGTTGTAGGGGTTTAGGCACACATCAGCAACTCAGGCCATATTGCACTGTATATAATATGCTTGTAAACTGCATATGTTCTGTGGTTGATTTACTGCTTAGTGGATGAAAATCCTGAGTCTCCAGGAATAAAAACCATGCTATCCTTGCCTGAGACCAACTAACTCAGCCATGTTGTGAAAAAGACCCATAAATATTTACCTCATTGACAGGATTTGATTCACTGTATGCAAGGAAAGACGCAATGCAATAGATGCTTAGATACTATTAGGTGATAAAAAGTAAAAATGCAAACACTAACCTTTCTATAAAGTAATCAGATCATATTAAAATCATATTCTGTATATAGAAACATTACATCTGTAACATTACAAAATTTTTTGTTTTGCTAGTTTTAGTGTAAAATATAAAATGAATTGCCCATAATGAATCTTACTTTGATACAGAGATAGGTTTGTATTAGAACACCCACCCACCAATTCATGACTTAGCACTTGCCACTACTACTGCCCATGTGGTAGATCCTGGCACTATAGCATTCATTTGAGTGGTGTTCACTTAAAGAATGGGCAAGAGACATGACCTAAATAATAATTCTAGGGCCAGGAAGATGATGTTCTTTGGGGCCAGAATAGAAAAAAAGTAGAAAATAGGACAAAGGGAGCTGGATCTGGGATACAGCACCCTTTTCCAGTTTCCATACAGATGTGTATCTCTTATGTACCAACAATGCAATGGACAGAATAGGTGCCATTGTGGAGCAGTTGATCATGCAGTACAACACAGAAGTGGCACAAGCAGTTTCAAAGTGGATCATGAATCAGACACTAACATCATTGGGTTATTGCAACTGATGGGCCATCAAGCAAATGCACTTTAGGTGGCCATGGGAAAGAAGCCATTGTACAACATATGACTGTAAAGGGGGGGGGGGGGTTAGCTAGCTCAATGAATTGGGTTACCATGTGGGTTTGGGGTTCAAAAGCCTTGCTGCAAAGGGGCTGTACAAACCCCCCACAAATGGACTAGTCCAGGGCATGTTTGGAATGGGAGTCTCTGGCTCCCCATACCTATTGAACATTGTTTCACAGAAGACTAGTCCATTTTTGATCACTTGCACCTGTTTATAGTGCTTCCTGGCCACAAAGGCATCTTTCAAAGGCCCTGGGTGCCAAGCGATCGTGACTGAGTGACTTCTCATTGTGATTTTCAGAAAGGTAAATTACAGTTATCTTTTGTTTCTCTCCTTAATAAATCCTTTTATCAAAAGTACTGGTAGAGAGCAAGGAAGGAAAGTAACCTTTATTTTTCATATTTTATAGACTAACTCCTACTAATTTTGCTTGGTCACACCAAGCACTACTCCTGCCTCCCCGTGGCGGGGCCAGTAACCTTGGCAGAAAAGTTCATCTGCCAAGGGCTAAAAGGAGCCAACCTAGAACAAAATACGTTTCCATCTAGCGAGCCAATAAGCTGTCGGCCAGATACAGAAAATGAACATGAACATGATTCATCGCAACCAAAGAGGTTGAAAACCAATCCCTCAGCAACAGACTCACCTGCATTCTTAATAATGCACTCACTACCAGAATAGCCTCTCAGTAAGCTATTCCATTTTCTAATCTAAAAATACCTGGAAAGTAATGCAGGAGCTCCCACGACGGTTGAGAGACTGCAATCAGGGTACTTACTTGTTGAAACTAACACAGGCATCCTGAAAAACTACTAAAAATTACAAATTTTGCTGGTATTCCAGTTAAAGTAACTCCCCATGCAACCCTAAATATATCAAAGGGTGTAATATCTAGTTGGGACCTGATGAATGTGACAGAGGAAGAATTTAAAGAAGAGCTTCAGGAACAAAATTGCTATAAAAAGAATTATGATCAAAAGGGACAATGTACTCACAACTCACACCTACCAGAAATATCATTCTCACCTTTAACAGTCCAAACCTGCTCTCATCAGTAAAAGCAGGATATCTACTTTGCTGCACTTGTCCTTTCATACCCAATCCGTTGAGATGTTATAAATACCAAAAGTACGTACACTCTCAAACGACATGCAGAGGCAACCCAGTTTGTCCCAACTGTGGATCCTTCGATCACATTCAAAGTGATTGTTTGGTGAAAGAAATGATCTGTCCCAAATACAAAGGCAACCGTCCTGCCTACTCTGACGTGTGTGAGATGGAAAACAGAAAAAAACTGAAATATAAAGGTAGTTATCAGGAAGCAAGAAAATTAATTGTACCCACTATACCTAAACCTACATATGCCAGTATTGCAAAAAAATATCAAACAATAGCAACTCAAACTGAAGTTACTTTTCCATTAAACAGATCAATCTCCGACTGTGCTTGGGCTGTCCCCTCTCTCAGCAACATTCCATTCTCCTTAAGCACTCAGACCAAGCAAACAATACGCCTCTTACAATACCAGCAAAATCTCCTCTGCCAGTGATTGCTACTACTTCAAATAATCCGAGTCTTCCTTCAAAAAAGGTTATTCAGGATACATCGATGGATGCAGAGTACTCATCCAAACAAGAAGATCCAATTCTGGAAATATTTGAAGAAGAAGAAGAAGATATGGACACAGGGCGGCCTACCTTTCCAAAAAGAGACAGACCAAAGCCTGAACGGCATAAGACAGCCACGGCAGGTACAGCTTCTTCTAAATTTAAGTAATGCCTAAAATCTTGCAGTGGAATTGCAGAGGCTTTCGTGGCAACATTTATGACATTCAATACTTAATTAACTGCTACTCTCTGGTTGGTTTCTGCCTGCAAGAACCTGTTTAACTGCTCAACTTTCCATTTTCATAAACTACTCAATCTATAGATGAGATCGGAATACATCCGATTCTGCTTGTGGTGTATAGCTATTTTAATTAGCTCAAAGATTCTGGCTAGGCAAATCACTCTCCAAACCCAAATTGAAGCTGTTGCTGTGCGTCTGATTACTCAGATTTATTTAAAGCTATTCTCAGTTTATCTCCCACCAAATCATACTTATCTTATAATGACTTTGAAGAACTTTTAATACAGCTACCCTCCCCTATCTGCCTACTAGGGGATATCAATGGTCACCACCCTTTATGGGGATCATCTAAATTAAACAGACGCGGCCAACTGATTGAAACTTTACTGGAAAAACAAAACCTCTTCTTAATAGTGGCTCACACCCCACACTGGACAGACTTCTGCAATGGCCTGCTCTGGATAATTCCATGGGCAGCGATCATTTTCCAATTGTTTGTAATGTAATGACTACATAACCACCATTAAGACCAACCCTGCAGTAAATGGAAATTCTGTAAAGCTAATTGGGACAAATTTCAGTCAGCAATCCCTCTGGACAAAAAAATTATACAACTATAGCCCATAGATGAAGTTACCGATTATATCGCTTCCTGCCTTTCATTTGCAGCTAAAAGCCCAATTCCATTATCAAATTCCCAGACTCGACACCATTTCAACTGTTGGTGGAATGAGGAATGTACAAAAGTGAAGAAAGGAAAAAAAATAAAGCACGGAATTTATTATGTCGAACTCCAACTACAGTTAATCTTATTAACTACAAGAAACTGAAGTCAAAAGTGCGTCCCGTTCAAAGACAAGCTAAGAAAGATTCTTGGACTCGGTTTGCATCAACTATCAACTTCAATAAAAACTCTAATCCACGATTAATGTGGAAGAAAATTATGCAGCTTTCCAGGAAGTTTCCAACTGTTCCTTCCCCAATTCTATCATGGAATAGGCTAGATGTCTCTGCTCCTCTGGATATAGCAAATGCCTTGGACAAAACGTTTGCTCAAGTCTCAGCCACTTCCACCTACACTCCGGAATTTCAAAAAACTAAGACCACCACAGAACAGACACATCTACTTTCGAACTTCACTGTTACTTCCGTAACAGTGAAGCTCCAATCCGCTCCAATACTGTGAACTTTTGCAAGCCATCAGAACAACACACAACAGTGCCGCTGGACCAGATGGGATATATTATGTTACGTTACAGCACCTTGATGAGAAAAACTTACAACTGCTGCTAACCTTTAACCGAATCTTCCTGGAAAATGTTTATTCCATTTCTTGGCACCGTGCTACAGTTCTGCCTTTTTGAAACCTGGAAAAGATCCCTCCAGCCCCAATAGTTACAGAGATTCAATCTGCCAAATTGCCTCGGTAAAATTCTTGAAAAAACGATCCACACTCGACTCACTTGGATCATTGAAAGTGAACGTCTACTAAGTAATAGCCAGCATGGCTTTCGCCAAAACAAGTCCTCCTTTGATCTGATGATCAAGGCTGAATCTGAAATTCGCAATGCCTTTGTGAAAAACGAACACCTAGTTATGGTCTCCATAGATATAGAGAAGGTTTGATACTACCTGGCGTTATGGCATTCTCCGTGACCTCCATAATCATGGTGTACATGGCAACCTGCCTATATTTATTAGGAACTTCCTCAAGAGCCAATCTTTCCAGGTCCTCAGAATTGATTCCATCACTGTAGAGGCGTACCTTTACGCTGACGATCTCTCTCTTTCTTGCCATTCTCAGAATATGAGATCTATCGAAAGGCAATTGCAGATGTCTCTCAATAAAGTACAAAAGCGGGCTGAGCTCAATGGCTGGATCCTATTCAACATAATGCACTGCGGATTGCAATTGGTGCGTACAGGACACCTCCAATTCATAGTCTATACATTGAAGCTCATGAGCCCCTCTGCATCTCTGCACAAAAATGCTATTACTTAAATATGAAACCAAAATACGGACTTGCTCTTTGCATCCTATTCAGCCATACCTTTTTAATCAACCACTACTCAATTTCTATAGAAATAAACCAAGTAAAATCTAACCAGCTGGCTCATTGAAATTTCACAGAACTGGAATGTTTCTCTCCACAATTGGCAACAGATAAAGAATTACTCTCATCCACCACGACCCCGTTTCCTCAACTAACCTGTGATACTTTTCTTCAATGGGGAAAGAATCGTCTATGACACTGAACGTGCAACAACTCCATGCTAGCCATATTCAAAGCTGTGCTGACTTCTTGCCGATATATATACAGATGGTTTCCAAATCTCTCAACTGTTGGAGCAGGAGCTCCGAAACCAGCAGTGTTTTCCTCTCTGCTATTATATCAGCTTCTCTTCTCTGAGTATAGCAACATTTTAGAAGAACTGTATGCAATACAATTAGCGCTAGAAAATTTGACTCTACACCCATCTGCAAAATATATAGTTTGCACTGACTCTCTCAACTCAATTAGAGCAATGCAGAATCGCTCTCAAAAGAATCGCCATATTTAATGAAAATCAGAAGTTTGCTATTGCAAATTGATCATTGACAACAACTAGCGAGGTTTTGATGGATTCCAGCACATTCAGGCATAAAAGGAAATGAACTGGCAGATATATCTGTCAAAAATGAACTGACTGATGTATCTGCCAAAGGCAGATATTGTTGGGATATCAGAGACGTGGTGTCACACAGATATAAGGAATGCAGAACTGGAATTTGGGGAGTACAACGTCTACAGAAAGGATAGACCTGGATAGGAAGGGAGGAGTGGTTATGCTATTAGTTAAGAAATACATAAAATCCAACGAAGTGAAACCAGTGGACATCAATGGACAGTGCAGTGTCGAGTCAGATTGGTGTGACATAAGCATTGGGAGATCAAAATTGAGAATAGGAGTGTGCTATTGGCCTAATGACTCTGATGAGTATAATAAGAAACTGTACAGGGAAATAGAGTGGGCCAGTAAATCAGAGAGTCTTATAATGGGAGATTTTAATTTCCCAGATATTGACTGGAATTTGGAGGCTGGTCACTCACACACTAGCAAGGCTTTTGTGGATTTATTGGATGATTGTTTTCTACATCAGCATGTTCAGTAGGCAACTAGAGGGAGGGATACTCTTGATTTGATTATCAGCAGTGATTCTTCATGCATTAAGTATCTGCAGATAAATGAACCACTAGGTGGTAGTGATCACAGTGTGCTGAAGTGGGATTTACTCAAAGAGGTAACTACCATTAGGGGGTAAAGAGAAGGGTTATTGCTTTCGTAAAGGCGACTACGATGGACTGAGACAGTATTTAAATTCTATACAGTGGACCAACGGATGATTTTACCAACAGCAAATGCAAAATGGGAAGCATTCAAAGAACTTATCTTGGAAGCTACTAGGCTTTACATACCAACTAAGAAATATTGTTCAAGGTTTAGGCCTAAATGGATGTCAGATGAACTGATGAGGCATATGGCAGAGAAGAAACATGACACAGAAGCCTATGATAGATACAAGTTGATCTGTAACCAAGTTACAAAGGAGGTTAGGCAGGCGAAGGCAGATTACGAGAAATCTTTGGCAAGGGCTGCAAAGAAAAACAGCAAAGAGTTCTTTACTTGTGGAAACTCTAGAAGGAAGGAGATGAATCAGATTGGTCCACTTGATATCGATGGGTCAACTGTTGATGATCCTGCTCAGGTAGCTAACAAACTAAATGAATATTTTGCATCGACATTCACACATTAGGAGTTATTTAGCGAGGGGAAAGCCAGAGGTGTATTCAACTCTAGCAGTAAGCTAGGGAATCTTGTAATAACTGAGAGTAAAGTGGAGGAGAAATTGTTGAAGATAAACGCAAGAAAGGCACCCGTGGTGGATGGGATCTATCCAGTTATATTAAAGGAGGCAGCAAAGGAAGTAAGCAAACCCTTGGCCATAATTATGAGGGCTTCCTTGGACTCAGGGGAGGTACCCACAGACTGGAGATGTGCAAATGTGACCCCAATTCACAAAGGAGGATCAAAGGCTGACACAAGTAATTATAGACCTGTGAGTTTAACTTCTGTTCCAGGAAAATTAATGGAGGCACTAGTTAAAGAAGCCCTGCAGGATCATTTAGACAAGACTTCAGCTATAACTCGGACACAGCATGGTTTTGTTAAGGGGAAGTCTTGCCTGACCAATTTGATTGGATACTATGATGCAGTCACAAAGGAACTGGATGCAGGGAATAACTTTGATATTATATACTTGGATCTTAGAAAGGCTTTTGATATTGTTGCACATGGAAGACTGCTGCACAAATTGGAGCAGTGTGGCATTGGAGGCAAATTGCTGCTGTGGATAAAGGGGTGGTTGAGGGGGAGAAGAGTTGAGGGAGTGGTAATCAATGGACACTGCTCGTTGTGGACTAATGTTATTAGTGGAGTCCCTCAGGGCTCAGTGTTGGGTCCATTATTGTTTTCTGTATTCATAAATGATATTGATGAGGGTATATTAAGCTTAATATCGAAGTTTGCAGACGATACAAAGGTAGGCAGGGTTGTCAAAGACACTACTGACACTATGCTGCTGCAACAGGATCTGGAAAGGTTGAGCAGATGGGCTGAGAGGTGGCAAATGAAGTTTAACATTGACAAATGTAAAGTACTACACATGGGAAACAGCAACCCCAGAGCAACGTATCAACTCTGTGTTACTACACTGACAGTGGTAGAGAATGAAAGGGACCTGGGGGTGGTTGTGCAGGCAGATATGAAGTTCTCTGAGCAGTGCAGACGGGCTGCAAGAGTAGCTCATGGTGTATTGTCAATGATATATAGGAATTTTTCTAGCAGGGATAAGGAGGTGATTATTCCCTTGTATAAGGCAATGGTCAGGCCACACCTAGAGTACTGTATACAGGTATGGAGGCCTCATTTCAAGAAGGATGTAGAGCTGTAGAGTAGTGAATGAAACAAAGGGGTGCTCTTACGAAGAAAGGCTTAAGTTTTGCAAATTACAGTATCTGGAGACTAGGCACCAGCGTGGTGATCTGATAGAGGTGTATAAAGCCTTGAATGGTTGGAGCATGATCAATGCTGATGGGATTCTTCGTCTCGCTCAGAATAATCACCTGAGAGGGCATAAATTCAAATTGAGGAAAGACAGATGTAGGATAGACGTGCGAAAATTTGCCTTTAGCCAGCGGGTGGTTGGTCGGTGGAACAGACTTCCATCCCTTTCGTGGACGTTGATAGCCTAAATAAGTTTAAGGCTCTGCTGGACAGGTATTTTGAACGAACAGAGGGGTGAAGTGGAAGTGGTTTTTTTTTTTTTTTTTTTTTTTTGGCTGATGCTGCATAAGCTTGCTGTCTTGCATCAAATACCTCTACTAATGCTAATGCTAAAAATCCATCAACTTTAGACCTAAACTCTATCCCTATTCCAGTGCCTGATTATAATATCTTAATTCAAGCAGCATTCCATGCGCAGTGGACAGAGCTTTGGCATAACCAACCGAATAACAAACTTTTCCAGTTGAAACAAGACCCAAAGTTCTGGCACTTGAGCAATCAGACAGTGAGGTGGGAAGAAGTGGTGCTCGTACGGATAAGAACAATACATACCAATCTGACTCACCTCAATCTACTCACAGGCAATGATTCTCCTTAGTGTCCAAACTGCTCAGAACATTTAACAGTTAAACATATTTTGACTGACTGTCCACAGTATGAACAACGTCGTACTTCAACACTTCAAAATCTGGCTAATCTTCAAGAACCGTTGATATTACATCTTATCATTGGAGAGGAAGCAAATATTAATTAACTTTTCTGCTTTTTGAAACAAATTTCAGTGTATAACCTTTTATGAATAGGTTTCATAACTGAAATGAAATTGAACTGCTTCAATCTTAATTATTTTTCTGATATTCCTACGAACAGGCACACTATAGCCACAGCAGCTAATGTGCCAATAAACAACCATACCATATACACCTTTCAAAAGAAAACAGTGTTCATACGGATGCAAGTATTTGAGCATTTCAACAAAAATTCTGGCAAGTGCTCTATCCTTTAAATTTGAAAGTGTCTGCAATTCTGCCCAGACACGATAAGAGGGAGTACATGATGAGAGCCTTGTCAATCAGTTCGACCCTGGAGGGGATATGCAAGGCTCAAGGGGTAGAATTTTTTTCAGCGAGGTCTGTGCTTGTAAGAGAGACTACTTCTACAGGGTTGGGATACACTTAAATAGAAAGGGTGCAAGAATATTTGCTGATGCTATCGAGGCAGCGTTAGGTGGGTCGGAAAACTGCTAGCTTGGGGGGGGGTTCACAGACTAAAAAGTTAAAAGTAGCTGCAGGCAGAGGTGAAGGTGATTCTTGCACAACTTCTATTAGAATAAGTAGCGACCTGGAGCGAGGGGTGCTGGGGGTTTCAGGGACCGATGGCGGCAGTCATCGTGAATCCGGTGGGTATATGGGATGTGTCAGGGTGAATAGGAATAGGTGCATGTATGCTTGCATGTATACCAATGCTAGAAGTATAGTAAATAAATTTGATGAATTTGAAGTGTTGGCCAAGACATCAAAGGCGGATATTGTTGGGATATCAGAGACGTGATGTCACACTGATATTAGGTATGCAGTATTGGAATTTGGGGAGTACAATATGTACAGAAAGGACAGACAGGATAGGAAGGGAGGAGGTGTCATGCTGTTAATTAAGAAAAACATAAAATCAAAAGAAGTGCATCCAGTTGATATAGATCAGGCCTGGGAAAACTTTTGGGCTGAATGGCCACAATAGGAATTCAACAAGAAGGCGGGCCGCTCGTAAAATACTATTTTTAGATATATATGTTTTGTTATCGTGAAGAAGAAATATAACATAAAAAAAATTATTCTCTAACAACCAAGAATTTAATGAGATGAATGGAACTGTTTTACATCTTTTAACATTTTTTGAATTTCGGGTGTTAATTTTGTAGTTGAGATTCTTAAAACTGCTTTGAAATGTTCATTGGTAATGCTTGATCGTAAAGAATTTTTATTTAAATTCATGATGGAAAATGTTTGTTCACATATGTAAGTTGATCCAAAAATAACCAACATTTTTCGGGCAAAATGTTTAAGTTCGTAGAATTTTTCCTAATTAAGAATATTGTAAAATTTACAGATTTCCTCACGACGGTACAATTCCCTTAAATCGGTATCGCCTTGGAGATCTATAATCTGAAGCTGTAGTTCACTCGGCGCACTATCAATTTCTATTGAAAATGGGTCGCGCACTATTGCCAAATTTGTCTCAATTTTTCGGAAGTTGCCAAATCTTCGTGAAAAGTCGTCATTTAAAGCGTTGATAATTTCACACTATTTTTCAAATTTATTTTCTGGAATCTTGAGCAACTTCATGGTTGGAAAGTGGTCTACCTTGTTAATAAATAAATGTTGAAGAAATAACTGGAGTTTTAATTGAAATCCATTCAAACTTTTTACCATATCATGGGCGTATAAATTTTTCCCTTGTAACACGGTGTTGAAAGTATTTAAGTGTATCACGATGTCCAGGGTAAACGCAAAATCACAAATACAGTTATTATCAGTTAATTCGGGAAAGTCCATAATATTTTTCAGTTTTAAAAATAGAACGATGTCATCTTTAAGATCCCATACTCGCCGAAGAACTTTTCCTAGACTAAGCCATCGAATTTGGCTATGATAAGGAATATCTGTGTACTCGGATTCAATATCTTGAAGAAAATTAACGAATTGTCTGTGTTTCAGGCCCCCTCGATCGTATTAAATTTACTAGTTTAATAATACAAGATGTGACATATACAACTTTTAACACATTTTTACATAATACGTGTTGATGTATAATACAATGAATTGTAATTAAATTATAATCAGGATAATTTTCACAATTTTTATCCTGAATTTTCTTTATCGCTCCAACATTTTTACCTGTCAAACTTGGTGCTCCGTCAGTTGTTACCCTTACCATTTTGTTCCATTGTAAATTATATCTTGTTAAGCATTTTTCGACTTTTTCAAATATATCAGCTCCCGTTGTTTGGTCTTTAAGAGATTCCATTGAAAGAAGCTCTTCAATAATTTCAAAATTAGAGGTACATCCACGTATGAAAATTAATAACTGCGCAGTATTCTTTTGGTCGTTACTTTCTTCAAGAGCTATCGAGTACCATGTTATGGATTCTAATACTGATAATAATTGCTCATTCAAATTTGTATCGATGTATTCAATTCTTTTTACTACGGTTCGCCGAGATAAACTTATATTCTCAAATTTGTGTTTAATGTCAGGACATATAATTCCACAAGCTTCAGTCTTACATTCTTTAATATAGTCTCCATCAGAAAAAGGCTCGTTGCTTTTTTGCAGTTATATGAGAAATAACAAAACTTGGCTCTACAGTAGTTCCTTAGTTAGCGGCGTAAACACATTTTTTTTGTCTACATAAATTTTGATTCAATCCATTAGCAGTTTTCTTTCTCGCTTCCGGAGTTAAATTGGCATCATATTCGGAATGTTTAGTAGTGAAATGTCTTTTGATATTGTACTCTTTCAATACTGAGACACTCTTTCGGCATGTGAGACAAATAGTCTCGTTATTTATGTTAGCAAAAAAATATTTTGTGTTCCACTCTTCATTGAAGACACGATGCTCTTGTTGAAATTTTCGTTTTTTATTCATTTTTAAAAGGGTGTAAATATTATTTTTATTGCTACTGGCACCAAGATGATAACCGAAGATAAGGCAAAAAAACTAACTGCGGCATGACCGTCAGAGAAAACAGATTGGAAGTGCGGCCGGTCAGCAGTCCTATCCTATTACTCCGCCACCGCAGCAAAGCCGTTGTCGTTATCACCGGTTGTCTGTTACCGTAGTTTCGCACGGTTAGTTTATAATCGCAAATTATACCATTATAAAAGCGCCCGTTGGCTCGCTCCGATTCGTGCACAATTTCAAATTCTATCTCAATTTGACCAATACAGAGATGATAAAACAATTTACGAGTCGATAAATTCTATAATGTATTACATATATAAATTTATTTTTCAAAAAGGCGTCGCAAAAGGCATAAAATAAGTAAACTTTTTTCGAAAATACAATTAAAGTTCGCGGCCCGCGGGCCATAGTTTGCCCGGGCCTGATATGGATGAACAGTGCACTGTTGAGTCAGTTTGGTGTGACATAAGCACTGCGAAAGCAAAAACAAGAGTAGGAGTGTGTTATAGGTCGACTGAGTACTTTGAACGATAGTACAGGGAAATAGAGTGGGCTAGTAAATCAGAATGTCTTATAATGGGGGATTTTAACTTCCCAAATATTGACTGGAACATGTGGATTGGTCACTCACACACTAATAAGACTTTTGTGGATTTATTGGATGATTGTTTTCTGTTCGAGAGGAAACTAGAGAGGGTAATTATATCTTTAAGGAGTTATTAAGGTTTGAAAATGGCAGAAGGTTATCAAATTGTAGCAGAGTGCTTAATGATTTTGTAATAACTGAGAGCAAAGTGGAGGAGAAATTGTTGAAGTTAAACATAAGAAAGGCACCTGGGGTGGATGGGATCTATCCAGTTATATTAAAGGAGGCGGCAAAGCAACTAAGCAAACCCTTAGCCATAATTATGAGAGCGTCCTTGGATTCAGGGGAGAGTCCCACGCACTGGAGATGTGCAAATGTATCCCCAATTCACAAAGGGAGATCGAAGGGTAACACAAGTAATTAAAAACCAGTTAGTTTAATTTCTGTTCCGGATAAAATAATGGAGTCACTGGTTAAAGATGCATTGCAGGATCATCTAGACAAGACTGCAGCAATAATTCAGACACAGCATGGGTTTGTTAAGGGAAAGTCTTGTCTGACAAATTTGATAGGATATTATGATGTGATTACAAAGGAACTGTATGCAAAAAATAATTTTGATATCATATATTTAGATTTCAGGAAAGCTTTTGACACTGTTGCGCATGGAAGACTATTGTACAAATTGGAGCAGAATGGTATTAAGGGTAAGTTGCTACAATGGATAAAAGGATGGTTAAGTGCGAGAAGACAGAGGGTGGTAATCAATGGGTGCTGCTCTTTGTGGACTAATGTTATTAGTGGAGTCCCACAGGGTTCGGTGTTGGGACTAAACTTACAAAGAGAGGCTTAAGTTCTGCAAATTGCAGTGGCTGGAGATTAGGCACCTGCGAGGTGATCTGATTGAGGTGTATAAGGCCTTGAATGGGTTGAGCACGCTGAATTCTGATGGGATCTTTCCACTTGTTCAGATTATGAACCTAAGGGGGCATAAATTCAAATTAAGAAAAGACAGATGTAGAATAGATGTGCGGAAATTTGCCTTTAGCCAGCGGGTGGTTAATTGCTGGAACAAACTTCCATCTGTTTTTGTGGAAGTTGATATGTTAAATAAATTTAAGGAGTAACTGGACAGGCATTTGGAGGAAACGGTGTGATTTTTTTTTTTTTTAATATTTTTTAGGCTGATGTTGCATCAGCTCATACACTTGCTCTCTTGCATCACATGCCACTACTACTACTACTACCTACTACTTTCCAAGTCTGCCAAACTCTCCCAATTTAACGTATGTGAGACTGTAGAATGCACTGTAATTCGCTTGGTTACAATACCTGTGGACATCTTCCATCACTGCATGGAATCTGTGCTGCAACATATTTAGGTCACATGTATGCTAAAGTGCACAACCAGGTAATATGTAGGCTTTTAATGCAGCGCTATCATAGTGTGTGTATGTATGTATATACACTCTTGCCTAAAAGTTTGGAATCACAGCATATGACAATAGTTTCTTTGCATTCTGGTGATTAATTTTATAATAGTGTCTTGACGAACATTATTCCAAGT